>NW_015159795.1:117594-122056 GCF_001447785.1 Gekko japonicus
AAGGAAGGAAGGAAGGAAGGAAGGAAGGAAGGAAGGAAGGAAGGAAGGAAGGAAGGAAGGAAGGAGTGGATGACATAGTCTGGAGATTAATTGTAATTCTTGGAGATCTCCAGCCCCTACCTGGAGACTGGCAACCCTAGCAACATCAGTGGCTAGCAGAATGGCTTTGAAGCCAAAGCTCGATGACAGCCAAGGGAAATATTTATTTATTTGCTTGTCCATTGGATTTCTACCCCGCCCTCCCAGCCAAGACCTGCTCAGGAAATAGCTCTTTGAGGAAGCAGAAGGGGGGGGGGAAGCCGGCTACAGTGAAGAACTGTCTGTTCAGTACATAGGTGAGCGGCCCCCACAGATGCTGAATCAGTCAGTATTTAAAGCAGCGTTTTTATTAACAGTGATTAGTAAAGGTTACTACTGCATGCATTGAAACCGCGGCTGGCTTTCTGGTCCAGGCTGAGGCTCTATGCAACTCCATGGCAGCAGAAAGCATAGCATCAACCGTCTGTATGCTAAGTCCCCACATCACTCCAACTGATCCAGAATGTGGAGGTGCGAGCCCTCAAGCCCCCCTCCCGCGAATGACACACATTCAACCTGTGCTGCGTGAGCTGCAGTGGATCTGGGAGGAGTACCAGATCAGGTTCAAGGTTTTGGTGTTAACCTTTAAGGCCCTTAACAGTCTGGGAACCATGTGCCTTCAGGACCGCCTCTCCTGGTATACCCCCCAGAGGGCATTGCGCAGCAGGTAATAACACTGATCAATTCCCCACAGCCGCTGCTCCACCCTCACTCTTCCCTTTCCCCCAATTAAGTAAATTTCCCACTATTTGCTGTGCAGCCGCGGTTTGACCTGTAGCTTCGCCCGATTTCCCGCACGTCTTCTCGATCCTAGTTTTTTGAGGATCCAGAAGACACGGGCGAAATCGGGTGAAACTGTGGGTCAAACTGCGGCCATGCAGCAAATAGTGGGAAACTGATGCATACAATCGGGGGAAAGGGAAGAGCGAGGGCGGAGCAGTGGCTTGTGGGAAATCGGTCTTACTGGTACTCCCCAGCCTGAGAGACATCCAGTTGTCCTCAACAAGAGCCAGGGCTTTTTCCACCCTTAGAATCATAGAATGTTAGAGTTGGAAGGGACATTGCAGGTCATCTAGTCCAACCCTCTGCACTATGCAGGAGCATAGCCGAAAGATAGCCCTACAACATACCCGAAAGAGGGTCGTCCAGCCTCGGCTTGAAAACATCCAGCAAAGGTACATCCACCACCTCCCGAGGCAGACTGTTCCACTGCTCAACCACTCTTACAGTTAGGAAGTTTCTCCTGATATTTAGCCGGTAACGACTCCCTTGTAATTTCCACCCATTAGATCTAGTCTTGCAATCCGGAGCAAGAGAGAAAAGATCCGCTCCATCTTCTACATGACAGCCCTTCAGTTACTTGAAGACTGCAATCATGTCCCCTCTAAGCCTTCTCTTTCCCAGGCTAAACAGACCCAACTCTTACAGCCTTTCCTTGTAAGATTTGGATTCCAAACCTCTCACCATCCCGGTTGCCCTCTTCTGGACACGCTCGAGCTTGTCAACATCCTTCCTAAAATGTGGTGCCCCAAACTGGACACAGTACCCCAGGTGAGGCCTGAACACAGCAGAATAGAGTGGAACTACCACCTCCCGTGATCTGGACACAGTGCTATTGCATCCTAAGATTGCATTAGCTTTCTTCGCTGTCACATCACACTGCAGGCTCATGTTTAGCCTTTGATCAACCAGAACACCCAGATCCCTTGCCCCAACCTGGTGGAACTCTCTGCCAAGTAATATCTGTGCCCTGCGGGACTTAATGCAGTTCCGCAGGGCCTGTAAGATAGAGATGTTCCACCAGTTGTTTGGTTGAGGACAGCGATGGTTTCCATCTCGGCTGGGGCTCCTGTCTCCCCCTCCCCCATGAGGCATTGGCACATTTGGAAGTTTTGAAGGTGAAGGTGAAGCTTCCCTTGCTCGAAAGCCAGTTGAATCCGACTCTAGGGTTGTGGTGCTCATCTCCGTTTCAAAGCCAAAGAGCCAGCGCTGTCCGAAGAAGTTTCCGTGGTCATGTGGCTGGCATGACTAAACACCAAGGCACACGGAACGCTGTTACCTTCCCACCGAAGTGGTACCTATTTATCTACTTGCAATTTCTTGCTTTCGAACTGCTAGGTTGGCAGGAGCTGGAACGAGAGACGGGAGCTCACTCCGTCATGCGGCACACTCGGGTCTCAAACTGCTGAACTACCATCCTTCCACAGCCTGCAGTTCAGTGTCTTAACCACTTGAGCCACCGCAGCTCCTTGTCTTGGAAGTTTTACCGCCATCTAATTAGATTGATTGTTGCATTTTTATTGTTTTAACTATAGATTTAACGTATGAATGTTATTTTTATTGATGTACTCTGCCCCGAGCCCTGTTTGACAGGGGAGGGTGGTCTAGAAGCCAAATTTCATAAATGATAATACCTAAATAAGAAATAAGAAAACCCAAAACAACTATCATGAATATTATTATTATAAGACATTTCTTTGCCAATAATTCCTTTCTCTCCACCTTTCTTTTAATACCAGGGGGTGGACAGCATTGTTTCACTAGATCTCACTCTTCCAAAGTGTAATGACTCCACAGCAGGGTTACCAAACTCCACAGGGTACATGGGTATCTCCCGGGATTACAGCTCATCTCTAGGCTACAGAGATCAGTCCCCCTGAAGAAGATGGATGCTTTGGAGGGTGGGCTCTATGGCACCAGGGAGCGGTGGTGACTGAAAATCTTCGGCTGTTCGAGTCTCACGGCAGCCGGGGTTAGCTCCCGGCCCTTGTCCCAGCTCCCACCCACCCAGCGGTTCGAAAGCCTTAAGCAAGTAGATAAATTGGGTACCTACTCACTAGGAGTGGGGGGGCACCCTTCTCTCCCTTAGCTGGAAGTCCCACGGCAACGGCGGCGGGCTGGCGAGCGGGCTGCGAGGAAGATGGCGGTGGCAGCGGCGAGGCAGCAAGCAGCAGCGATTGGCCCCGGAGGATGGCGCGGCGTTGATGCCAGAGGTGAAAGGCTGGCTGACTGGAGGGGTGCCGAGGCGCGGCATGGTCGTAAGCTGCCATAACCAGGAGGTATCGCTACCGGAAAAGACTGGAAAGACCTGCTCCTGAAGATCTGCGCCGGTAACATCGCCAGTACCAACAAAAAAGAGCCCGCCGTGGAAAAAGCTAAGAAGAAGATCCAGCCTTAAAAAGGGGGGGTGCCCGGGTATGGAAGTCACTCCCCGGTCTATGTGCCCCTAGGTTAGATAATTGTATAAAAACTATGTAAACCGCTCCGAGTCTACGGAAAAAGAGCGGTATAGAAATCTAATATGTATGTATGTTATGTATGTATGTATGTATGTATTGTACCCCACTCAGTTCTCTGACCTCCCCAAGCTCCACCTCCAAATCTCCAGGAGTTTCCCAACCTGGATCTGGCAACCCTTCCCACCAGATCTCCAGACAACTGACATTAGTTTCCCTGGAGAAAAACGCATCTTTGGAAAGTGAGAGCCAGTTTGGTGTAACGGTTAGGAGTGCAGACTCTAATCTGGGAGAACCGGGTTTGATTCCCCACTCTTCCAAATGAAGCTGCTGGTGTGACCACGGGTCAGTCACAAGTTCATTTGGAGCTGTTCTCTCAGGAGCAGTTCTCGAAAGAGCTCTCTCAGTCCCACCTACCTCACAGGGGGTCTGTTGTGGGCGGGGGAAGGGGAAGGAGATTGTAAACCAGTCTGAGACACCTTCGAGTAGTGAAGGACGGGGTACAAATCCAATTTCTTCTTCTTTTTTCTCCAAACTCCACCTTCCCTCAAGCACCGCCCCCATATCTCCAGGAATTTCCCAAGCTGGAGTTGGCAACCCACGGTCCAGCAGGAACTTTCTGGGCAAATCTTCCCTTGAGGACCAGGTTTCCTATTTGAAGATCAGCCGCTGGGGAACTTAACTTTGAAGCCGGCTCTTCCAGAGATTATTTTAATTACGAAAGGCAGGTGGGTCAGGAAGGACATCATCCGAGAGGTTCCTTAATTACCACCACCTACTGGGGGATTTATCAGGGGGTAGGATGCGGCTTATGTTTGAAGTGAGAGAGAGAGGGTGTGTGAAGAAAAAACCTCCCCGGAGCAGGCCTGCTGTTTCCTAGGAGGTGACTCATTAGACTCCTGGCACGGAAAGCTTTGATGTACGGAGAGCGGTGGAGGCATCGGAATACATCCAGAAGAGAGCTTCTCCATCACAGCCTGAGTCCCTATTCACTAAGCAGTTGAAAGAGAGTGGAGGCTTCCAACATCAGACGGAGAGCGAACCAGCAACGAAAAAGGATGTGACTGAGCGAAAAATTCAGTCCCTAGGAAAAGGGGAGGGGAAGTGGAAAGGAAGGAAGGGAGGGAGGGAGGGAGGGAGGGAGGGAG
>NW_015159795.1:122080-133933 GCF_001447785.1 Gekko japonicus
GAGGGAGGGAGGAAGGAAGGAAGGAAGGAAGGAAGGAAGGAAGGAAGGAAGGAAGGAAGGAAGGAAGGAAGGAAGGAAGGGGGAAAAAGCCAAAATGTAGACTGGAAAGATGGTATGGGAGAGCTGTGCCTCACACCGTTACAGGAATGTAGTTTCCCCTTTAGAGCTACTGGCGTGATTAAAATGGGGATTTCGCTTAGATGACAAGAAGCCAGGAGTTGTCCACATATTGGTGACAATCTGCTCCAGACGTCCCGGTGATCTTGGCCAAATGGCATCTAATGAAACTGGTGGGCAGTAGGTTCAGGATGAACAAAATGGATTGTACTTCTTTACACTGAGAGTGATTAAAATACAGATGTCACCGCTGGAGGCTGTAGTGATGGCCACAGACAGAGCTTAATTTAAAAGGGGGGTAGACAGCTTCATGGAGGAGAGGTCTATCAGGGGCCACTGGCCCTGGTGACTAAAGGAAACCTCCATGTTCTGAGGCAGTCAACCTGTGAATCCCAGTGCCAGGAGTCAACATCAGGGGAAGGCCTCGGACTTTATTTCCCTTTGTTGGGCTTCCATGGTAACTAGGTAGTTGTCCACTGTGTGAGACAGGATGCCAGACTAGATGGACCCCTGGTCTGAGCCAACTAGGCTCTTCTGATGCTCTTAGGAAGGCCTCGCTTTCTCTGCCCTGTTGTTGGCTCTCCAGAGGAACCGGTTGGCCGCTGTGTAAAAGAGGATGCTGGACTAGAGGGACTATTGGTCCGATCCAGCAGGGCTCTCCTTATGTTCTTATGAAGGCTTCGGCCTCTATCCCCCGTTCTTTGCCCAGAGGAACTGGTTGGCCCCTATATGAGACAGGATGCCGGAGTAGATGGACCACTGCTCTGATCCAGCAGGGCTTTTCTAATGCTCTTAGGAAGGCCATGGCCTTCATGCCCTGTTGTTGGACCTCCATGGTAACTAGTTGGCCACTGTGTGAGACAGGATGTTGGACTAGAGGGATCACTGGTCTGATCCAGCAGGGCTCTGCTTACGTTTTTGTTTTTTAGGGGTGTGCATTTGACTTGGCCGAGCTGAATAATAGCCAAATGCTGCTTCTTTGGCAGGATTCGGGCTCCCTGAATGCCGAATCAGATTTCCTAATCTGATTCTTTGGAACATGGGGGTTCATGTGGTGAGAGGCTCCAGCAGCTACATTGTGAATTTGGTGCTTCTCCCTCAAACCCCCTTCTCCCCAGCCCATTAAAAACACCATGGCAAATGTGACACTTCCCCCCCCCCTCACCATAGGAGTCTATGGGGAATGGAGTCAACCTCTTTGGGGGACCATAAAATTTGACACCCCCGATCCAATCTTTTTGGAATTCGGGGGTTCCTTGGGGGAGAGGCTCCAACATCTACACAGTGAATTTGGTGCCTCTCCCTTGAACGCCTTCCCCCCAGCTCCCAGATTATACCCCATGCAGTTTTGCCATTGATTTTAACTGCAGGCTGTGGAAGGTCAGTAGTTCAGCAGTTCGAGACCCGAGGTGCCGTATGACGGAGTGAGCTCCCCTCTCTAGTTCCAGCTCCTGCCAACCTAGCAGTTCGAAAGCAAGAAATTGCAAGTAGATAAATAGGCTCCACTTCGGTGGGAAGGGAACAGCGTTCCGTGCGCCTTTGTGTTTAGTCATGCCGGCCACATGACCACGGAAACGTCTTCGGACAGCGCTGGCTCTTCGGCTTTGATACGGAGATTAGCACCGCAACCCTAGAGTCGGATTCGACTGGCTTTCGAGCAAGGGAACTTTTACCTTTACCTAGGGTATAATGGAGACATATATTTGGGATTCCGGAATATTTCCCGAAACAGCCAGCATTGCTGATTCTGGTATTCAGGGTTATTCGGGCTTCCTGAATATATTAGCCCTGAATAGCCCTGAATCCGAATTAACTGATTTTCCCCCCAATGCACACCCCTATTGTATTTTCTTTCAACAGCTTCACTAGAGCCAACAGATCTGAAGCCAATAGAAACCGCCTTATTTATTGCCAGTTATTGGATTTCATGGCCATTTCAGAGAATATTTGGAGGTCCACTTCTCAGCCCTACTCCTCAGCATCAGTGTATTTTGAAATGGGAGGGGTATTCATTTGGTGTCGTGGTTAAGTGTGTGGACTCTAATCTGGGAGGACCAGGTTTGATTCCCCACTCCTCCACTTGCAGCTGCTGGATGACCCTGGGCAAGCTGTAGTTCTGTCAGAGCTGTTCTTCAAAAGAGCAGTTTCTGTCAGAGCTCTCTAATCCCCGCCTACCTCACAGGGTGTCTGTTGGGAGGGGAAGGGAAAGGAGTTTGTAATCCACTCTGAGATTCTGAGTGAAGGGTAGGCTATAAATCCAATCTCCTCCTCCTCCTCCTGGCGGGATCTGGTCCATGGGGTCTCGAAGAGTCGGACTCAACTGTGCAACTGAACAAAAACAACCTCCTCCTCTTCTTTTAGTTCAGATAATAAACCCGTTCTCCACCTTTCAGCACTCAATGTCCCTCTGCTCACGAAAAAAAAGGAACCCTGTTGCCCTGTGGACGAGGGCCGAAGCACTTCTTTCCTCATTCTCCTTACATTTGTCCTTCCGCCAAAGCAGTTGTTCACTCCAGCCTCTCGTCCATGCTGTCTCCAGCCGCTTAATTTATCATCACGACCCCATTCTCTCACAGCTTTACGATTCCTTCCCCCCTCTTCAGAGGGTGCTACCCTCTCTGGGACTCTCCCCCCGCAACTTCAATGATCATTTTTTAAAAAAGAAACTCACATCTGGTTATTCCTCGATACCCTTTTATCTCTTTCCTCCCTTCCCGTGTAATCTTTCAGTATCCACTGGCCAGACGCCTGCCCGCCAATCTTGCTTTTATCTCCCCGCTAAGCCCGAGACAACTCCACTTCGTGCTGGATGTTTCGTTCTCTGACTGATGTCGTGCATCATTGTCTCTCCGAAGGCCTGTTTTGAGCCACCTTTGTTTAGTTTTAATATGACTTTTCTCTGTGACCTCACCTGTTGCCATATCAGTTAAGGACTGATGCTTCGGTGGCTTTCCCTCGGCATTTCTCTCACTGCCATCGTTTCATTCTTTCTTAAATCCCCTCATTCTTTTTTTTTTAAATAATATCTTAATCAAAAATGGCAAAAATGATGGAGCAGAGTTAATAGGGAAAAAAATATTTGATTTGACTTACGGGTTGGCCCATAGGCCAATATTACAGAAGAAGGTGGAGGAGATTGGATTTATACCCCGCCCTTTACTCGGAGCCTCAAAGTAGCTTACAATCTCCTTTCCTTTCCCCTCCCCACAACAGATACCCTGTGAGGTAGGTGTGGCTGAGAGAGCTCTCTTGAGAACTGCCCTTGAGAGAACAAGCTCTGAGAGAACTTGTGACTGTCGCAAGGTCACCCAGTAGCTGCATGTGGAGGAGTGGGGGAATCAAACCCGGCTCTCTGAGATCAAAGTCCACGCTCTTAACCACTACACCAAACTGGCTCCAGGGAAAGGAAACTACACGGTACAATAAACATGAGACGGCAACAAAATACAGCAGCCTCCTGTTAAGGAGTCTCCGTTCATAATGTGTCTCCATTCATAATGTGTCTCCGTTCATAACATGACATGACCCGTTCCCTTGCCTTTACCCCGTATCATCGGATTCCACTAGAGAGACCCAAGCAACATATCGTTTTGGGGGTTTTACTCTGACTTCGATAGCCCCGGCTCGCCTGATCTCACCAGATCTCAGAAGTAAAGCAGTGTTGGCTAAACATAGTTGGTCCTCAGTAGTACTTTGGATGGGAAATGTAACGATTCTTTGTTTATGGGTGTGTGTCTCTTTAAAAGTTTGGTTGCATGTGATAGTCTAGAGTGCTTGAACAGGCAAGTGTGCTGTGATTGGTGAGTGACAGAGAGGGGGACGGGTTTTGGAAGTGATGCTGTGTGGATGAATATGTATGTCTATCAGGAGTGACAGTTTGAGGTTTTGACAGTTGAAGAGTGACAGTTGATGAAGACAGTGGTGTTTAGAAGTTAGTTCGTTCTGAAGTCTGAGAGAGAAGCAATTTGTGTGTGTGCAGTTAAGAACAGCTGAGGTTGTTCTGAGAGAATAGTAAAATGTAAATGAAAGTAATTGAAGACAAAGTTTAGGAAAGGCTGTATGTCCTGGAGGGAAACAGTGAACTTACATGACCTTGAGTTAAAGTTACAAAGTTACATGCTAAGATCCCTGACAGTGAAGAGAAAAGTATGTGAAATACCAAAGCAATTGTTTAGTATTTACCCATTCCTAGTTACAGTGTTCTACCATATTATTTACGAATTATATCAATAAATCTACTTTTATTTAAGATACCAGTTCTGAAAGAAATACTTCCCAGGAAACACATAGACCCTCATGAAAGCCTAAAAACCGACCTACCTACCCAGTGATAGAAATAATATAGTATAAAGGTTTGGAAAGCCTTAAATTTCCTGGTGGCAGCCGGATATACACAGTAAAACAAAACATAAAGAACATTTTAAAGGGAAACCAGACCTCCCCAGATAAGGGGTCATCACAGGAAACCACCGAAAAAGTCCAGGGTCACTGCACAGGGGCAGGCAATGCCAAACCAACTCTGCTCCTCTCTTGTCTGGAATGACCTGGGATTGTCGTCATCATGAGTTGCTTGTGACTCCACGGCACACTCTTCATTGCCCTGACTTGGATGGCCCAATCTCATCAGGTCTCAGAAGGGAAGCAGCAGTGGCCCTGGTTAATATTTGGAGGGGAGGCCACAGAGGAAGTCCAGAATCTCTGCGTAGAGGCGGCCAAGGGCAAACCACTTCTGTTCGGTTCTTGCCTTTGACAATCCTATGGGATCGCCATAAATTGGCTATGACTTCATGGCCCTTTCCACCACCGTAATACATTACAAAGAACGAAGGGGGGGGGGACATCACAGGCTCTTATGGGTGGCAACCCCACCTTTGCGATAATCTGAAGTTCTACCCTGCAAAGTAATCTTTGAGCCAGTTTGGTGTAGCGGCTAGGACCATGGACTCTAATCTGGGAGAACCGGGTTTGATTCCCCACTCCTCCACATGCAGCCGCTGGTGTGACCGTGGGTCAGTCACAAGTTCTCTCAGAGCTTTTTCTCTCACAAGCAGTTCTCCAAAGACCTCTTTCAGCCCCACCTACCTCACAGGGTGTCTGCTGTGGGGAGGGGAAGGGAAAGGCGATTGTAAGCCACTCTGAGATTCCTTCCGGTAGTGAAGGACAGGGTACAAATCCAATCTCCTCCTCCTCCTCCTCTTCCTCCTCTTCTTCACAGGAACTTTATGTGTCATGTGTTTAATTTGTGTTGCAACCATTGCAAAGATGGACAGGCTGCTTTTTCCACCTTAATTTTCCTCCTTAATTTTGTCTGCAAACTCTCTTCTTGAGCATGTTTTGTTTTTCAAGCAGCCAATTGACTTTTCCTTTTTTATGCCTTGTCTTAACCTTCTCCGGTGCTGTTGTCCATCTAAATCAGGTTTTCTCCATCAACATACCACCAATAGAAATGTTAGGTCTCTTCTGGGCTCATGTCTCCCACTCTGACCGATTTCCCACAAGCAGCTGCACCGCCCTCGCTCTTCCCTTCCCCAATTGTATTTGTCAATTTCCCACTACTTGCTGCACGGACCCATTTTGACCCGCAGCATCCCCCAATTTCCCCTGCATCTTCTCAATCTCAAAAAACAAGGATCGAGAAGAGGCGGGGAAAATCGGTGGACACTGCGGGTCAAAAAGCAGCCATGCAGCAAGTAGTGGGAAATTGACGAATACAATTGGGGGAAAGGGAAGAGTGAGGGCGACACAGCTGCTTGTGGGAAATCTGTCTGTATTTTGTCATCCTTGACCTTCATTCTATTGCTCTGACCTTACTAAAACTAACTCATAGCTATCCCTTGCTCAGCTCTGTTTCCTAATTCTCTGACTCAAAGCCAAGCATGTTTACTCTTAGGAGTGTGGTTCCACCTTTCATTTACAGGTAGAATCATAGAACGTTACAGTTGGAAGGGACCTCAGGGGCCTTCTATTCCAACCCCCTGCACAATGCAGGAAATTCACAAATACCTCCCCCTCCACACTCCCAGTGACCCCTGTTCCATGCCCAGAAGGGTATAAGTTTGGTATAGTGGTTAAGTGTTTGGACTCTAATCTGGGAGAGCCGCGTTTGATTCCCCCACTCCTCCACTTGCACCTGCTGATGTGACCTTGGGTCAGTCGCAAGCTCTGGCACAGCTGTTCCTGAAAGAGTGGTTTCTGCCAGAGCTCTCTCAGCCCCGCCTACCTCACAGGGTGTCTGTTGTGGGGAGGGGAAGAGAAAGGAGTTTGTAAGCCCCTCTGAGACTCCGAGTGAAAAGCAGGGTATAAATCCAATCTCCTCCTCCTCCTCCTCCTCCTCCTTCTTCTTCTTCTTCTTCTTCTTCTTCTTCTTCTTCTTCTTCTTCTTCTTCTTCTTCTTCTTCTTCTTCTTCTTCTTCTTCTTCTTCTTCTTAATGTTCCCTGCCATTGACTGCTCGTCAAGTTAAAATAAAGTTTTTTAAAAAATAAAACACCCTCCTGGATCACAGTCAGCCACAAATAAGCTAACTGGCTCGTGGGCTGAGCCTCATACAGATCATCGCCCCGTGTCTCTATATGTGGCTATTTATATCCCAGCCCAGGTGTATTATTCATTATATATTTTCTGGGAGTCGGCCAACTGTGCGTGTTTCAGAGAAGGGCTCATTTAATCGTTGCTCTCGCCCAGAAGTCCACTATTATGCCGGGATCCTCTCTATTCACACTAATCCTCCAAGGCCCGAGACAGAATAATTGAAAATCTGGAAAGGCTCCCAGAGCGAGGCTAAAGGAAATCAAGTATTCTGTGCAGGGTTCATTGAGAGGTATATTTCAGTCAGACACAATAATATTGTCCATCGTGGAGAAGAGGCGGACCGCTTTCAAGGCGCAAGGAAATCCCCATGCATGTTCCCGATGTTGCGAAGAAGGTCTGCCCATGCATTTGAATCAGACACGCATGCGCATCTGGCCCGAGAGGCTCATCTGGCTTCCGCCGAACTTGATAGATGCATCTGTTGATGCAGATGCGACACTCGTCATTTGGGATTAGCAAATTTCCCCCGTTTTGTTTATCACAATGTATAATTTTTTTTTGTCAGCAGTTTCATTTCTATGCATGGCTTTTGGTTGTTTTGCTTTTGGTTTTGTATGCATTTGTATTCTCTACAGGAATTGTATGGCTCTGATAGGAGTTTACGTGGTATCTATACATACGGAGTATACCATCATAATGGATCGATTCGAGTCCAGTAGCACCAATAAGATTTTCAGGGTATAAGCTTTCATAAAAACATCAGAAGAGCTCTGCTGGAACAGACCAATGGTTCTTCTAGCCCTCCTCCTCCTCCTCCTCCTCCTCCTCCTCCTCCTCCTCCTAAAACATCAGAAGAGCTCTGCTGGAACAGACCAATGGTTCTTCTTCTTCTAGCCCTCCTTCTCCTCCTCCTCCTCCTCCTCCGAATGTGTGTTGTTAGTATTTGGATGGGAGATCACCAAGAAAGTCCAGGGTCTAAGCAGTGGTAGGCAGTGGCAATCCACCTCTGAATGTTTCTTGGCCCTGTTTAGCATTTGGATGGGAGACCAATGAGGAAATTACCCAGAGGCAGGCAAAGGCATACTGGGCTGCGGTGGCTCAAGTGGTTAAGACATTGAACTGCAGACTGGAAGATCAGTAGTTCAGCAGTTCGAGACCCGAGTTGCCGCATGACAGAGTGAGCTCCTGTCTCTAGTTCCAGCTCCTGCCGACCTAGCAGTTCGAAAGCAAGACATTGCAAGTAGATAAATGGGTACCACTTTGGTGGGAAGGTAACAGCATTCCGTGCACCACGGCGTCTAGTCATGCCAGCCACATGACCACAGAAATGTCTTTGGACAGCGCTGGCTCTTTGGCTTGGAAACTGAGATGAGCATTGCATCCCTAGAGTTGGATTCAACTGGCTTTCAAGCAAGGGAAACCTTTACCTAGGCAAAGGCAAACCACCTCTTGACCCTGTTTAGCATTTGGATGGGAGACCATCGAGGAAATTACCCAGAGGCAGGCAAAGGCAAACCAACCCTGAATGGCTCTTGGCCCTGGTTCGTGTTTGGATAGGAGACCACCAAGGAAGTCCATGGTCGCTCCCCAGAGGAAGGCAAAGGCAAACCACCTCTGAACGTCTTTTGCCTTGAAAATCCCACAGGGTCGCCATAAGGCAGCTGTGACTTGACGGCCCTTTCCACCACCACGGCCACCAGATGAATCTAGCTCTTTGTCGTTTCATATCATGGCAAATTCAACTGCCTTACCCATCGTTCGAAAAAAGCAGGGCTATTTTTGGGGCGGAATGCACAGGAACGGAGTTCCGGTTGGCTCCCGAGTTGGCTACGCCCAGCAGGAACCCATTAGCATAATAGGCCATGCCCAACTGCAGAAACTCATTAGGATTGGCTACTTTAGGGGTGTGTGGCCTAACATGCAAAGGAGTTCCTGCTACAAAAAAAGGCCCTGGGTTTTGACAACAAACAAGGTAAACAGAATAAGAAGCAAAAGGTGGGTGTGGCTGGATGACCACACTTCTGGCAACATGGGGGTGCAGCCTAATGTGCTAATAAGCTGTGCTGTCAGGGGTGTGGCCTAATATGCTAATGCCCTTGTCCACATGTTTGTTCACCCCCTCAAAGAACATTAACAGGTTAGTGAGACAAGATCTTCCCTTACAGAACCCATGTTGAGTCTGCCTCAATAGGTTTTGTTCATCTATGTGCCTACTAATTCTTTCCTTAATAATGGTTTCCACCAATTTACCCGGTATCGACGTCAGACTGACTGGCCTGTAATTTCCCGGATCTCCTCTGGAACCCTTTTTAAAGATGGGAACATGGTAACATGGGGGTGTGGCCTAATAGGCTAATGAGTTTCTGCTGTTTGGTGTGGCCTATTACGCTAATGAGTTCCTGCTGGGCTTTTTCTACCAAAAAAAAAAGCCCTAGAAAAAAGATTTCCGTCTTCCCACAGTCCCAAAGCAAAACCACTGTCATATCATAGCCAGCAGTTTGCTTTTTAAATCTTTTTTTAAGGATGAGAGACAAAGTGGAAAGAAAGTGATCCGATCGTTTCATCGCGGTCTTCTCCTTTTGGTTCATCCCGAGGACTCCGTCACTGTAGAAAGCATCCTACACGAAATACACGACACAAATTGTACTGACAATTGTTTACCCTCGTTGACTGGTTTAACACAAAGGCACTGCTCTATGACTCATTTTTTAAAAACGGTTGCTCACCTTATGGATTCCATAAAGGCAAGCTCTCGGCTGGAACGCCATTAAGCCGCCGTAAGGTTCTCCTGGAGGAAATGAGCTAGCAAGCAATTATGGGAAGCTGTTCGCTACTTAGGGATTCTGTTTTGTAAAGTGGAATGTTAACATCTGAATTGAAACAATTACGCCCCGCCGACTCGTGAACTTCCTGAGGAACATACAGTAATTTTTTTTAATCACCTGAACAAGATACCTTGCCCCCCCAAAAAAAAACCCTGATCGCAAAGAATCCCTTCCCAAATCATCCCGCTCACTCAAGCATTTAAAAATGGAAGACCTCAAAATACTTGCAGGTTTCCCTTTCTCGAAAGCTAGTCAAATCCAACTCTAGGGATGTGGCGCTCATCTCCGTTTCCAAGCTGAAGAGCCAGCGCTGTCTGAAGACTTCACTGTGGTCATGTGGCCGGCATGACTAGATGCCAAGGTGCATGGGATGCCGTTACCTTCCCACCGCAGTGGTACCTATTTATCTACTTGCAATTTCTTGCTTTCGAACTGCTAGGTTAGCGGGAGTTGGGGCCAGAGATGGGAGCTCACTCTGTCATGCAGCACTAGGGTCTTGGACTGCCAACCTACAGACCTTCTGTTCTGCAGCTCAGCATCTTAACCTCTGAGCCACCACGACATCTTAACTTGAAGGATAGCACCATTTAAAATTGCTTCCAAGCTAGATGCCAGGTAACACGTGTATGATGGGGTGAAATATTTCCGCAAATGCTTAATTCTGCACATGAACTGTCCCATTAAAGTCGATGTATCTATTTATGTGGTTAAAATGAGGCATGTTCGGAATGTATGGCTTTCTTGGGGTCCCTGACAGAGAAGGTACCAGACACGCAGACAGGTTCAGTCTTTGGCATCTCCCGTGTAAAGACTCTCAAATCGGGGAGGTGTTGGGAGGAAAAAAACCTTCCCCCCCCCCTTATAGAACCTTGAGAGGTACTTGAAAGGTACTTGAGATAATGTCTGTCTTAATGTAAGGCAGATCTATGACCTCAATTGTCCTTATAAGCTTTGGAGTGAGCAACTCAGCATGCCTGGACAGTGGGGGGCGCTACATCACTCTAATGGTGTATAGGTTTTATCTCTTTGAATTGGATGCCTCTCTTGGTCTTAACCTGGGAGCTGTCCATTGACCCCCCTCCTCTCTCTTTCTCGCTTTGTCCTCTCCCTCACCCCACATGGCCTTTCATGGAGACACATGTCTCTGCAGGTCTCTCCTGTAGAGACAATATGAGATGTCCAGGTCTAGGGTTACCTGGATTATAACTGATCACCAGATTCCATAGAATACTACTGAAACCTCATCTAGAAGTTGGTTATAGATTTCTTCAAGCTGTTTAATTAAGACCATTTTCTCCAGCCTTTGCACAAGCTTCATTTAGGCCAGATCCCCTGAGACTTCTTTGTTAGTTTGCTTGCTGTGTGCCTGAATGAGGACTTTTGTTTTTGTTGCTCAGTCGCACAGTCGAGTCCGACTCTTCGCGACCCCATGGGCCACATCACGCCAGGCCCTCCTGTCTTCCGTCACCCTCCGGAGTTTGCTCAACTTCGTGTTTGTCGCATCGATAGCACTGCCTGACCATCTCATCCTTTGCCGTCCCCTTCTTCTTTGACCTTCAGTCTTTCCAAGCATCAGGGTCTTCTCCAGTGAGGGCTCCCTTCGCATTTGGTGGTGGCCAAAGTATTTGAGCTTCAGCTTCAGTCTCTGGCCTTCCAGGGAACAGTCAGGGTTGATTTCTTTGAGGGTTGACTGATTTGATCTCCTTGCAGTCCAAGGGACTCTCAAGAGTCTTCTCCAGCACCATAATTGGAAAGCATCTATTCTTCGACGCTCGGCCTTCCTTATGGTCCAACTCTCGCAGCCATACATTGCTATTGGGAATACCATGACTTTGACCATACAGACTTTTGTTGGCAGGGTGATGTCTCTACTTTTTATTATGTTGTCTAGGACTAGAGAAGCTGATAATACAGCATAGTAACTCTGATATTTCTTGGTAGTCTCCCATACAAACACTGACCAGGGTCGACCCACCTTAACAGCCAGGATCTGATGGGGTTGGGCTTGTCCAAGCCATCCAGGCCAGGCTAGTCTCTATAGGAATGGACTTTTTCCTTTGGTATGGGGAGGCAATTCTATCATGTAACATTCCACATGCAGCTGCTGGTGTGACCTTGGGTCAATCATAAATTCTTTCAGAGGTGTTCTCTAAAGGGCAGTTCTCGAAAGTGCTCTCTCAGCCCCACCGACCTCACAGGGTGTCTGTTGTGGGGAGGGGAAGGGAAAGGAGTTTGTAAGCAACTCTGAGACTCCCTTGGGTAGTGAAGAGCGGGGTATAAATCCAATCTCTTCTTCTTCTTCTTCTTCTTCTTCTTCTTCTTCTTCTTCTTCTTCTTCTTCTTCTTCTTCTTCTTCTTCTTCTTCTTCTTCTTCTTCTCTCA
>NW_015159795.1:134334-187856 GCF_001447785.1 Gekko japonicus
TCTTCTTCCTCCTCCTTCTGATGATGGCTATTTTCTCTAAAGACGAAAGCATCAGACATATTAAAGCTAGACATTTCCCCTCGGTGTCTCTCTCCTACAGTGCGACTAATGTGCCTTTTTGATTTCCACTGTATGGAAATCCTTTGGGATGTTTAAGACAGGTCTGTTGCCCAACCCAATCAGGCCTCGTTGGCCTCAGAAGCAGATTAGTGTATGATTGGTTCCCACTGCTCTTCCGTTCTATATCACTTGAACTGCCCCTGCATGGTTTGTGATACTAAATCTTATATTGCAGGACTGCGCAGGAAGCTGCCTCTAACCTGGTTTCCATACTGTCAACAGAATTCCAGTAGACGTCCTTGGGAGAGAGAAAAACAAAGAGAAAGAAGATGAAGCCAAAGAAATTGAGGCAGGTTTCTCTTGTCACTTCAAACGGCTTATTGGTTTTCAAAGAGAAGGCGTGCAGCTACACTCAAAGTCCAAACGCGACTAAATTATGACGTCGTCGTAACAATAGGAACAAATGTGCTTAGTGGAGTTTAGACCACTCAGACAAATATTGGCAGGGAAGAGGGGTAGGAGGGGGACCGGGGTAAAGCCTGCAGCTTGGAGGTAGAACGCCTTTGTTGCATGCATCGTTTCAGTCTCTGATCTCTCAAGATGATGAGTCTGGGAAATAACTAATTCTGCCCAAGACTCTTCTGAACAATTGCCAGTCATGATAGATGAGGCCAATCGAGACAGAGGCCGAGTTCAGATTGGCAATTTGAAGCGCTAGGGAGTCGTGGCAAAGAAAACCCGGAACAGACCTGGAACGGCTTGGTTGCGGTATTCCCGTTCACACCGCAGCGAATGAAGCGGGAGGATACCATGGAGGAAGCGCAAGGGAGCGTTCACACTGTTGGGCCACCATGGTGGGCTGTTAGCGGCTGTTTCCACACTGGGCTGCATGCGCCCATGCACATGGGCACATGGGCGCAGCGGCAAATAGGCAAATGGTGCCTGCCTGCGGAGACAGCCGGTGCCTATTATCAATGACTGTGGGTCGTTCCCGCCTTAGCAGCGCTTGCGTTCACACTTAGGGAACCGGAATCAACCCGCTCTACACACGGTTTGCTACCACTTTCACCTGGTATCTTTTAAACTTGGGAGGGAAGCGGTACAAGACGGCTTGAGTACAGCTGGGGGACGCCTGAAAGATGTGCCTGTGTCAAGTCAAGTCAAGTCAAGTCAAGTTTATTAATACGGTCAAGCGACCAGCCAATAGAACGATTCCAAGAATAATAATAAAATACACAATAAATACATAAGTAGCTAGTAAATACATATAACGAATATATATAAAACCTTTAAACGAATACAGGAACAATACAATATATCATTGAAACACACCAATACAACGCTAATTTGTCATCAGATCACTAACTAGGGTATAAGCTTCCTCTTTTTAAGGGCCAGAAAGCAAAATTTTGCCACAGCTAAAGATATCCTCTCTATCCGGTCTTCCAGCAAAAAAGTTAAAATCCTCAGTTCCGCAATTTTCAACTGAACATCCAAGGGTTTGAATTTGGACAACAATGGAAAAATTAACAGCTGTCTCTCCATAGCATAAAAGTTACAATGTAACAATATATGTGAGACCGACTCTATTTCAAGATTTGTACACGGGCAACATCTTTGGGAACTAGGCCAGCGCCGAAACCTTCCTTGTAACAAGTTAGATGGCAGGGCATCAAAACGTGCTCTAGAAAAAACCCATCTATAGCTGTCATATATGATGTTAGAAAGATATGGAGCGGGGGCAAAACCTGTCCAGGATTTTAAGGCTTTATATCTTAAGGGTAAGAGCGCTTCTTCCGTCTGGACCTCTATATCTATTAGGCGTTGGGTTACTATAGATTTAGCTTTTGTCAATCCAAGCTCCAAAAGACTTGCAGGATGAAGCCCGATTGATCCAAGCTTGCCTAATATTTTGGAGGACCATTCAGGATATGGATTGGCAGCTAAAAAAGATCGAATTAGGCCTGTAGGCTTAAAGTGCTTTCTTAACCAATACAAAATTGAAGCAATCCAGATTTTCGTTTCTATTTTTGTCACCCCAATCTCCTGCCTAAGAACTACATTTGCTGTGCATTTAGGCGCATTAAATAATGCTCTAATAAATTTAGATTGAACTTTTTCCAGATCCTTAAAATTATTATCACTTAATGTAGTTACTTGCATACCATATGTGAGTTGGGTTAAGACCTTTGCGTCAAATAATTTCAGAGCCGCTAAAATTACACCTTGGCCCTCCTTCCTAAAAAATCTGATAATAGCATTAACATTTCTCTCAGCAGAACAGATTGTAGAAGTTATATGGGCTGAGGAGCTGCCATTATAGTTGAAGGTAACCCCTAAATACTTATATGTTTTTACTTGCTCTATAGAATGTCCATTGATTCTCCAAATATCTTTCTTATAAGCCCTGTTAAAACGAATAATCTTGGTTTTGGAGTAATTAATTGTTAATAATTCCTCATTACATTTCCTACTAAAGGTTCTTAAGGCCCGTTTAAGACCAACTCTAGTTTGGGACAGTAAGATGGCATCATCCGCGTACATCAGTATTGGAACCGCCTCTCCTCCTGAAAAGTTAGGGGCGTGGACGTCTATCCCATGAAGAGACTGAATAAGGGAATTAACATATATATTAAACAGGGAGGGGGCAAGTAGACAACCCTGTCTTACTCCCTTCCGAGAGGGAATAAATTTTGATAACATTCCTTCACCATTACATCTGATTTGTAATTGCGTATTCTCATGGACTTTAATCATCAGATGCAGAAGTCTTTTATCTATGGTTGAGCAGTTCAGTTTTGCCCAAAGTCTACCCCGAGATACAGAGTCAAAGGCCGCCTTCAAGTCCACAAAGGCGACAAAAAGAGATTTCTTGGCAGCTCTCATATATTTTTGAATAAAATAGTCTAGCACAAGGCAGTGGTCGAGTGTTGATCGACCATGGGTGAAGCCCGCCTGTTCTTTGCTTAGATATTTATCATGTTCAAGCCAGTTATGTAATTTAATTTGCAGATGTCTAGAGTACAATTTACCAATAGTGTTTAAAAGACTAATCGGACGATAGTTGCTAGGGTCAGACCTGTTACCTTTCTTATATATAGGATTTATAATTGCAAGTCCCCAGTCTGTAGGAATCTGAGCAGTATGGTCAATATAGGTAAAAAGTCTGGCCAATAGCGGTGACCACCAGTCCACATTGCTCTTGAGAAGATCTGGGGGAATAAAATCACTTCCGGGGGCCTTCCCATTCTTTAATTGCTTAATCATTAGGGAAAGCTCTTCTGGTGTAACCGGGGGCCAGGTTGGCAGGGTCTCTACAGGGTCCATCATGGGAGAGGTCATCTGAGGATCACTATATAACGCCGCAAAGTGTTTCTCCCAAATCTTAGCGGGAATAGTGTCTACCATCGTAATACTTTTATTCCTATGCACTCCGGACACAAATTTCCAGAATCCCACATTATCTTTGTTCTTAGTTATCTCTATTAAGGTTTGCCACCTAGATAATACATGGGCCCGTTTTTTTGACTTTAATAAAGCCTTATAAGCTTTTTTGCTGAGCTGGAAGTCATTTAATTTATTTGGATTTGCCAAAGATGCCCTACAACTCACTATAAGGTTCTGCTTGGCCTGAAAACATTCTTGGTCAAACCACCTTTTATGAAAAGTCTTATTATTATTATTTCGGGACGTGTTGGATCTCGTTAGGATCGGCTTAAATAATTTAATAAGATCACCATAGAGAGCCAACAAGATATCACTTTCTACAGGAGAATTTATAATCCTGGAAAAGAGTGCCAAGCCCTCCATCGAGTGCGATCGTGCAATACATTCCACATTAAGTGCATTATTCCATTTATTTTTGATCTTAATATCAGCAATCTCCTCATTTTGGGTCATTCTAGTATACAAGTTTGCCAGTTGGGCTTCGGAGACCCAGCTAAAATTTAACGGGAAATGGTCACTTTCAGGTCTTGAATCAACCTTAAATTGGGACATTCTTGGGAGTAAATCTCCTGATATTAAAATATAATCAATTGTAGATCTTTTATGTCCTGAACAAAATGTTAGTTGCCCCGGATAGTCACCCTTCACTGAACCATTTAAGATATATAAATTCAGTTTGGAAACCAAGTGAATCAGACATAACCCAGAGATGTTTAACCCCGGATCTAACGAGGCACGATTAAATGTAAGTTGGTTGATTTCCAAATCAGGACAGACAAATTTATCCAGAAGTACTACATTATTAGGACCCAATCTTGCATTTAGGTCCCCCCCTATAATAAGCATCGCATGTGGAAATTTTTGGACACAGTCCAGAATAAACTGTTCCACCTCCTCCCAGATTGCTCTTGTTAGATCCCGGGACGGTTGTGGTCTCAAATATAAATTAATGCATATTATCTTATGTCTGCGGAAAATCATCACCACTGCCACTGCCCATTTGTGTCTACTGTTAAGTTCAATAATAGATATGTTCAGAGAACAAGAAATAAATATTCCCAAACCGCCAGAAGGTCTCCCCCTTTTTTTACTAGGAGAGGCCGAAGTTAAAATGTGCTTATAATTAGGAATAATAAAATCACTGGTCATCCATGTTTCCTGTAAAAGGATTACATCAAATTGAGTAATATAATCTAAAAAGTCCTGATCCATCCTTTTGGAGGACCAGCCTGCAATATTCCACGAAATTAAGGAGACTGTTTGTCAATCTGCTAATTCAATAAAATCCAAAACACAATTTTGATCCTTAAAAATACAACCATTACCAACACTTTTAACAGGGTCCAAAACCTTTCCTTTAGTCGGGTACCTAGATGGATTTCCAATTGTAGAAGAGCTTGTAACTTGAACATCAGAATTAAAGATTAAGTCCGCTAGTGCAACTGCAGAACTGGTATTTGTCCTGCTTAACGGCTCTGCAGTGGTCAGATAGCTTTCACTGCCTGTGTGAACCCGTCCCTTCAATCCGCTACTGAAATGCTCCTGAAACGTTTGGCTGCCGGGCTAAACTGCCAGTCTGAACGCGGCCAGACTTGTGGCAAGTTTCAAGTCTGCGGACTGTGAATGTGTAGGGTTCTCAAACCTCGTGCTATGGCCTCCTGCTGACCGCTCATGTTGTCTGCTGCTGCTCAGAGTGGTGGTAGGGGGGAAATAAACATAAAAATGCTGCCAACCTCTGTGCTGGTATAATACTTCTCAATGTAACCTAGAAGTGCAATGGGTAGCTCTAGGAATTGGCAGAGATTCCTAGAGCCAGGACCGTAGCCAGAAATTTGTGGCTCGTGGGGCAATTTTTTTTCCTGGTGGGGCTGCCAATATTTTTATGTCAGCTCCAATCCACCCTCAAGCCCGACTGCTGGTAGCCACTCCTCTCCCTCCCCTCCTGCAAGATTTAAAGGGCCCTTCAGCTGATCGGCGGGGAGCGTTTTAACTCATGGATGTCAAACTCATTTGTTATGAGGGCCGGATCTGACATAAATGAGGCCTTGTTGGGCCGGGCCATGTGTGTCATAAAATGTAACACCAGGTAGCAGAGATATGAACTTTATAAAGGACACAAACACAAAGGGGTTTTTTTTAACTCAAAATCATGCTTAAAACACTAGGACGCTTACAATATTTTGTTTATTTAACAGTCTGTGATAACTGACATGTCTTGCTCTGAATTATTGCATCAAAATGTCTGTGCTGTTGCAATCTTTTTTTTCTTTTTCTTTCGTTATTTTTATTATTTTTTCCTCAAAAGTAAGTAATAGTCAGTACTATTAAACTTACAGAACAGCATAAATAGTTTGCAAAACAATATAGTACTAATAGTTTTACTTTGCTGTCAACAAGCTCAATTTAGTACCTATAACCCTTGTGTTTAGGTAAATATAAAAATGAGCTAATGCAAAGAAGTAATAGTGTGTGTCCCATTTAATTATATAATAACAATGTCACAACTAGGCATTGCAGTATGGTCAAAGAGGGAAAGTTTAGTAGTCTAGTCTGTTGCAATCTTGAGTATGCTGTTCAGGTGTGTATCTGTAAGCCTGGCAGGAGTTTACAGACAGGGTGCGGGAGACCGTGCTATCGAGATAGCTGGCCGCCAAAATTGGGGTGGTTGTTCCCATCTTGGAAGACTTGACATAGGAAGATTACAGCACCGTGATGTAGTATGGATTTTATTGTGGTTTTAAATGTTGTTATTCTGTTACATGTTTTATTGTATTTTATATCTCGGCTGAGAAGAATGGGAGCCCGTCTGCACACGCCCCCCCATTCTTCTTTAAAATTTCTTCTTCTCAACAAAATCTTCAAAAAAAATCTTGTGGGGCTGGCTCTTTAAGGAAGGGGGCAGAGCCCCCAATAGCCGCACTGTAGCCATGGGCCAGCCTGGAGCAACCCATTGTCACTTCTGGGTTGTATCTGGAAGTGACATAGTGACACCACCATCACATGCCCCCCCCGTGCTCCCCCATGTCCGTACCTCCCAACCAGCAAACCCACCTCACGAATGTTCTTGTCCTAAAGTGGTCACAGTTCACGTCAGAGGGCAAGTTTTTTTTTAAAAAAATCCTTAACAGGCATTGATTGTTGGGAAATATCTCTCTCCAACTGGGCTGCCAAACTCCAGGTTGGGAAATTCCTGGAGATTTGAGGCTGAAGTCTTCGGGAAGGGCAAGGACTAACGGAGGGACCTCGGGAGGTATAACGCCATAACAGCCACCCTCTAAGGTAGCGGCAACATTCCCCAAGGGCGCTGACCCCTATAATCTGGAGATGGATTGTAATTGAGCAAACGTCAGAGGACGGTGGAAGACAGGAGGGCCTGGCGGGATCTGGTCCATGGGGTCGCAAAGAGTCGGACTCGACTGTGCAACTGAACAACAACAATATGATCTGTAAATCCATTTCATTGCCTGATGAAGTATGCGTGCACTTGAAAGCTCAGACCTTGAATAAAATGTTGCTGGTCTTAAAGGTGCCACTGGACTCGGACTTTGTTCTGTTGCTTCCGACCAACATGGCTGCCCACCTCGATCTATCAGGAAATCTGATGTTAGAGAAACCAGCTCGAGTTCCTTTCCTCGCCGACTTCCCCGTTTGTTTAGCTTCTTGTTCTAGGCCCCCGGGGAACCCTGATGAGTGACTCTTCAAGGCTGAAAGGATGTCGATGCTGCCTTCCTTCCAAAGATTCCAGCTCCACGATTCATGGCCGGAAGATCTAGCTCCAGAGAATTTGTGTGCGAGGACCAAGGGCATATTGCATCTTGTTATTGCCTCATAGATCTTGGGCTGAGCAGCTCGCGCTTTGCTTGACCCGAACCGCTGCACGAATCGTCGAATATATATCTGCTTGTTACTCTGTTGGGAAAACCGAAACTACCTCGGGGGCCCGTGATGCCGGAGGACTTTTATGGTGATTTGTGGCGTACAGTTCCTGAACTTCTGTAAGAGGGTTCAGAGTAAAGCGCTCATAAAAGGTTTGAAGCACTCCAATAATTTCAAATCATTTCTGCACAGCGGAGAGCAATTTAAAATGGGTTGAAGTGCTTTAATATTTTTTGTTATAAGTGCATCAATTTGGAAATAAGTCGGGCTCTGTGCTTTTAAGCATGCTTGGAGACACGCCGAACTTAAAAAATTTAGCATCCAAATGGAAAATAAATGGGGGGGGGAGAGACGATAACAGTTAGCCAAATACAAAGAATTTACGGCTACCGTGAAGATAGAATGTTTGGTAATTAAGAGGGACAATAAGACTGAGGCTGTTTATGAGCAGCTGTACCATTAAAGCGACATGGCGGGCATGAGTAGGAACATTCCTTGTTGACCGACAAATGGCAGACATATAACTGCATGTGTTACAATGTACTTTTTGGCAATGCACTTTGGGGACTTTCAAGGCCTTGAGCGGTCAGGGACCTATGTACCTTCGGGACCGTCTCTTCCAATATGTCCCCAGAAGAACGCTGAGATCAGCTGATAGCAACTTGCTGGTTATTTTTATACTCTCACTTCTTTTGGAAGAGAAGTGTTTTAAAAATGAATCATAAAACCACGAAGACCCCAGCGTCGATCCAGCCGTTCCCTGTGCCACGAAACACAGGAGACAACCTTTACAAAAACCCACCACCTCTTACTCCTCAATTCATTATAGATGTTCTAATAATATTGGCTTACCTTGCAAGGTAGTTGCAGGGACTTCCTGGATAATGTCTCTTCGGGGTTTGGTATTATTTATTTAGTTGTTTTCCGCATTTATATCCCGCCCTCCCCGATGGGCTCAGGGCGCCTAACAAGGGCAAGATAATAACCCTGCCATAATTAAAACATAATATACATAGTAACTTAAAACATATAATACATATTAAAACTTCCGATACTTAAAAACAACGGTGCTCACTCAACTTCTGATCTCATAGGTCCAAAGATGGCATCGATGCCGTTCCAGGTGGTACTTCCCATGCTGTTTGCGCCCACAGGAGAACGGCTTGCAATATCCGGGTGCTTCCTCAGGGCCTCGTCAAAACCATGACGGTGGTGGTATAATAGGGCGGCGGCTCCTACTCAAAGGCCTGGCAGAAGAGCTCCATCTTGCAGGCCCTGCGGAACTGCATGAGGTCCCGCAGGGCCTGGACCTCCCCCGGGAGCTCATTCCACCAGGTAGGAGCCGCCACCGAAAAAGCCCTGGCCATGGTCGCAGCTAGTTTGGTGTTCTTGGGGCCTGGGATGACCAACAAATTATGGGCCCCCGACCGTAGTGCTCTTGGGGGAACATATGGGGAAAGGCAGCCTCAGGTAGGCTGGACCTCAGGTAGGCTGGACCCTGGCCATATAGGGCTTTATATTATTATCTTCTTTGTGTAGTATGAGAGAATTTAATGGCAACTGCTTTCCTTTGGGGAGATATAGGATTGTATCGTGGTTCAGTGGGGCTGTGGCTCAGTGGAAGAGCCTCTGCTTGGCATGCAGAAGGTCCCAGGTTCAATCCTTGGCCTCTCCAGTTTCATGACCAGGCAGTAAATGATCAGAAAGACCTTTCTCTGCCTAAGACCCTGGAGAGCCCCTGCGAGTCTGAGCAGAAAAATACTGACCTTGCCTTGATGGACCAAATGGTGGGGAGGAGCCATGGCTCAGTGGAAGTGCCTCTGCTTAGCATGCAGAAGGTCCCAGGTTCAATCCCCGGCATCTCCAGTTAAAAGGACCAGGCAGGAGGTGATGGGAAAGACCTCCGCCTGAGACCCTGGAGAGCTGCCGCCAGTTTGAGCAGACAATACTGGCCAGCTTGGTGTAGTGGCTAAGCACAGTGGACTCTAATCTGGAGAACCGGGTTTGATTCCACACTCCTCCACATGAAGCCAGCTGGGTGACCTTGGGTAAGTCACAGTTCTCTCAGAACTCTCTCAGCCCCACCTGCCTCACAGGGTGTCTGTTGTGGGGATAACAAGGGAAGGTGATTGTAAGCCACTTTGAAACACATGGGGCCTGCTGGGTGACCTTGGGCCAATCACAGTTCTCTCAGAGCTCTCACAGACCCACCTGCCTCACAGGGTGTCTGTTGTGGGGAGAGGAAGGGAAGGCCATTGTCAGAAACTTTGAGACATACAAGGCCCTCTGAGTGACCTTGGGCCAGTCACGGTTCTCTCAGGACTCTCTCAGCTCCCCCTGCCTCACAAGATGCCTGTTGTGGGGAGAGGAAGCAAAGGAGATTGTAAGCTATTTTGAGACACATGAGGCCTGCTTGGTGATCTTGGGCTATTTACAGTTCTCTCAGGACTCTTTCAGCCCCACCTGCCTCACAGGGTGTCTGTTGTGAGGAGATGAAGGGAAGGCCATTGTCAGAAACTTTGAGACATACAAGGCCTCTGAGTGACCTTGGGCCAGTCACGGTTCTCTCAGGACTCTCTCAGCCCCACATGCCTCACATGGTGTCTGTTGTGGGGAGAGGAAGCAAACACGATTCTAAGCCATTTTGAGACACACGAGGCCCGCTGGGTGATCTTGGGCCAGTCACAGTTCTCTCAGAACTCTCTCAGCCCCACCTGACTCACAGGGTGTCTGTTGTGGGGAGAGGAAGCAAAGGCGATTGTAAGCCATTTTGACACACATGAGGCCCGCTGGGTGATCTTGGGCCAGTCACAGTTCTCTCAGAACTCTCTCTCACAGGGTGTCTGTTGTGGGGAGATGAAGGGAAGGTGATTGTAAGCCACTTTGAGACTCCTTTGGGTAGAGAAAAGCAGAGTATAAAAACCAACTCTTCTCCCTCTTGATGTACCAGTGGTCTGATTCAGTATGTCAGCTTCATATCTATGTGTAAAGTCAAATTTTGAGCCAACAGTTAGGAAAACTGAATCCGCGTCATTCTCTTGCCGAGCAGGAAAAAAATTATTGGACAAACCCGGACATGTGCTCTCTCAAACTTAAGCCGCTGGGAAGAAGATACATTTGGTACGTTTACTAGGGGAGTTAAAGCAGTTCAATACCTGTTCCTCGAAACATGACCTCTGCATAGATGCAGACACTTTGGATAACAACAGAGACGGCAGATCTTTTTTTAGTAAATACACTCCTCAGGAACCCTGTCAGAGCTGTGTCACCCAATAACAGAAGTCCCCTTTGCTACCTACCGGCTTCTCAATTATGTCAGGCCTCCAGAACAAATGAGTCAGAATACGAATTAATCAATACCTCGCATAACTCATGCTGGGTGTGAGTACAGGGCGGCTTAATCCTTATGCTGTAAATTGATTTCTGAAATAATAATGGATGGGGAGAGAACGAGAGGGGATTTCTCTTTGCGCTCTGCAATGCACGTCGAGATATGGGTTTCTCCCCCACCCCAATTCGAAAAGAGTTCACTTTCCCTGACTGCGTTGTCGTCTTGATTGGCAGACCTTGTGGCTCGCCTTCCGTACGGCAGATGTGTGGGGGATGTATCCGGCTCAGATAAATACCTGGCAATATGTTTCCCTTTCTTCCTTCGGCGAAAAAAGAAAGGTTCCGTGAACACCGAAGGTTATTCTGTATTCAAAAAATGATTATGTCTCATAGTTCCGTCGGCCCAAGGGAGGGGGGTTGAAGGAATCAATGTGCCCCGAACACAGACAAGAGAAACATTTTTAGGGAGTGATTTATTAGGAAGAGATGGCAGTGATGTAAATCTGTTTATACCGATGGTTTGGAAAATTACAACCTTCTAGAGCTAAAATTATCAATGCAGGGCAGACATTGTATCGCTGGTGTAGCATAGGAGAAAATAGTTCTACCGCAAGGAATAGTGGAATATCCACAAACAGATCTACTGCAGTTTTTTTTTTTTTAATTCAAAGCATTTTAGAAGAGGAGGAGGAGATTGGACATATAACCAATGCTCCCTCTAAACTGTGGAGTCCTGAGAGCAAAAATTCTACTTTGTGAGCTACCAGCATTAAAGCTGTAAGCAGGTGATTTGGCTACTGCATAAATTAGTTTGCTCTGGAGCCATTTTTCTTGAACTAGGTCAAAAACGTGTGAGCCGGAGGCTAAAAAAACTGTGAGCAAGCTCACACTAACTCAGTTTACAGGGAACACTGCTTATAACCCCGCCCTTCACTACCTGAAGGAGTCTCAGAGAGGCTTACAATCTCCTTTCCCTTCCCCTCCCCACAACAGACACCCTGTGAGGCAAGTGGAGCTGAGAGAGCTCTTTCGAGGACTGCTCATGAGAGAACAGTTCTGAAATAACTTGTAACTGACCCAAGGTCACACCAGCAGCTGCATGTAGAGGAGCTGGGAATCAAACCTGGTTCTCCCAGATCAGAGTCCACGTTCCTAACCACTATACCAAACTGACTCTCTTTTAAGGGCGGGAGGGGAGAATTGGGTTAGGGAAATGGTCACCAGCATTGCCGGATGTATGCACAAATTAAGTGGAGTCCCGAAGGTGAAGTCCGGAGGCCCCCCTGGTGCCAGCCAACACCATTCCCAGTGCCTGCCAAGTGGTTTCAGAAAGTTCTCACCTCTGCTGGAAATGTAAAAAAAAATGTCGGTACATATACGCATATGTGGTGGAGGTGCAAGAAAGTACAAAAATATTGGAAAAAAATATACGGAATGTTGAAGGAAATTACGGGGATACAAATACCATTTGAACCACAGATTGTGTTATTAAATATAATTCCAGATACGTACAGTAATACAGATAAATATCTAATTGTATACTTTTTTACTGCTGCAAGAATTGTTTTAGCTAAGGCATGGAAGGAAGAGAAAATACCTTCAAAAAAGATATAATTGATAAGATGTTGTCAGTAGTGGAAATGGACAGATTAAGTTTAAGAATACAAGGGAAAAACAAAGAAATATTTGAAAAAAGATGGAAAAAGTTTTATGTATGGCTAGATAATGTACATAAATAAGACTCACAAGAATAATAAATGTAAATCGATGGTTATTATGTAATATGAAAATAATAAATAAATGGTTTTAAAAAAAGAAAAAAAGAAAGTTCTCACCTCTGCTTCCAGTCCTCCAACAAGCAGAGCTTTTTCTGGTGATGTCCATACATACTGGCCCATCTCCTCAGTGAGATGGACTCCTGAAGGACAATGTTATGTATCGAACCTAAGTCAGCCCTCAAGGTGTACCTGGAACTGGCCGAGCTTGCTACTCTAGAACAATAGCTGACCAGGATCCTGGAGTAAACCAATAGATAAGTAGTTTAATGTAAATAGCCTACCCTTGGGAGTGGGTGGGTGTGGGGTGTGGTGTTTGCATGCCTTATAAGCAGGCCTCAGACCTTGCTGTGAGTCCTTGTCATGTTCCTGAAACCACTAAATAAACTAGAGCTGATCACTGCAATGCGTCCAGAATGCAGTACTGAACAGGCATAAGAAGAAGAGGAGGTGGAGGAGATTGGATTTATACCCCACCCTTCACTACCCAAAGGTGTCTTAGAGTGGCTTACAAACTCCTTTCTATGCCATTCCCCACAACAGACACCCTGTGAGGTAGGTAGGGCTGAGAGAGCTCTTGACAGAAACTGCTCTTTTTTTCAAGAACAGCTCTTATCAGAACCACGGCTTGCCCAAGGTCATCCAGCCAGGTGCAAGTGGAGGAGTGGGGAATCAAACCCGGTTCTCCCAGATTAGAGTCCACGCACTTAAGCACCATGCCAAACTGGCAACTTGATGGGAATTTGTGTGACCCTTTAGCGTTTCCAGGCTGCAGCCAGGAGACCCAAGGAGAAATTGGGGGCAGGCCTGGCATGTTGGGGTCGTGCCCGTGTGCCGACATCACTGCTGGTAAAAAAAGAAACCTGGGAGAGACATCATTAGACGTTCTAGAACAGGGGTGGCCAAACTTGCTCAATGTAAGAGCCACACAGAAGAAACATTAGATGTCTGAGAGCTGCAAGATACGAACAACCATTACACACGTTTTTAATTGGAAAATATGCAGATTTGCTTTTTCTTAACATTGACATCAAATAAGACGGCCTGAGGGTGCATTCAGACGGACAGTTAATTCCACCATTATGCCGGCTCAAATTTGATCTCGATTTTTTAAATCCATCCTTGCACGACCAGACATCCCCCGGGGGAATCGCCTTACCGCGTGCTGCTTCCGCTGTGGATTGTCTAGATGGCGTCCACTGAATGAGGCGTGCACGCAGTGACTTTTTTTAAAAAAAGCAAAAGTTTGTGCATGCGCATAGGCATGATATTGCATTCTTGGTTATTCGTGCATGAGCAGAATCAAGATTTTTTTTTAAAAAAAAATGGCGCCCGGTCGGGGTGGTCTGACGTCAGACTGTCCCAAACAGGTGCCATTTTTAATCGTGCGCTGGAATGATCAGATGGGGGAAAGTCCGTGAGTCCCCTCTCGGAACTGAAAACTCTAGATTTAAAGTAGTATCATTTTAGTATGGCTCCTAAGTGCAGCAAAACGGGATGCTCACGGAAAACGGACGTTTCCCAGATGTTGATGTCCAGACATTACATTTAAATCCATGAGGCCCCCGTGCCTCGTGTGGATCTCGAGCCGTCTGAACGCACCTTGAAATGAAAACAAAAGGGGTAAAAACAGATATCGATAATCAGGGCTATTTTTGGTCAGGAACGCACAGGAACGGAGTTCCGGCTGGCTCCCGAGTTGGCCACACCCAGCAGGAACTCATTAGCATAATAGGCCACACCCAACAGCAGAAACTCATTAGGACTGGCTACATTAGGGGTGTGTGGCCTAACATGCAAAAGAGTTCCTGCTACAAAAAAGCCCTGGGTTTTGACAACAAACAAGGTAAACAGAATAAGAAGCAAAAGGTGAGTGTGTCTGGATGACCACACTTCTGCGAACATGGTGTGTGTGGCCTAATATGCTAATGAGCGGTGCTGTCAGGGGTGTGTCCTAATAAGCAAATGAGTTTCTGCTGTTGGGTGTGGCCTATTATGCTAATGAGTTCCTGCTGGGCTTTTTCTACAAAAAAAAGGCCTGTTGATAATGACTGTTAAAGAGACAATAATTTCTCCACGCAGCCGGGGAACGCATCTAAAGTTAAAATTGCTTTCTATCTTTGCTCCGCCCCCCCCCAACCACAAGCCTACCCAGAGAGCCGCACAATATGTGTGAAAGAGCTGCACGGGGCTCCCAAGCCACAGGTTGACCAACCCTGCGCTAGAATTTACCAAAAAAATCACGACAAAAAAAAAGATTTTTTTTTAAAAAATCTGCCGTGTCATTATGTGATTTCCACTTTTTACTGGAAGTGACATCAGCCCGCTGGTATGATGCGGGCACGGACTCCTCCCACTTCCTCCTGTTGGGCCTGAAGTGCCAACGGGCAAAACACGATGGTTTCCTGGAGGCCTGACATCTCTACTATGGTTGCCAACTGCCAGGTGGGACCTGGAGGTCTAGAACGACAACTGAGCCCCAGAGGACAGAGATCACTTTCCCTGGAAGGAAACGGCTGCTTTTGGAAGGTGGAGTCTGCAGCAGGGGTGTCGAACTCATTTGTTACGGGGGCCAAATCTGACATAAATGAGACCGTGTCGGGCCGGGCCGTGTGTGTCATAAAATGCAATGCCAGGTAGCGGAGAGATAAACTTGATAAAGGACACAGACACAAAGGAGTTTCTTTTGACTTAAAATGAAAACGTGCTTCAAACACTAGCACTCTTGCCACATTTTGTTTATTTAACAGTGTCTGATGACTGACACCTCTCGCTCTGAATTATTGCATTAGAAGGTCTGTGCCGTTGCAGTCTTGAGTGTGCTGCTCAGGTGTGCATCTGGAAAGCTGCAAACCTACGAAGACGCAGCAGCAGCAGAACTGGAAGCAGAAGCAGAAGACAGCCGGTTCCACTGTGGGCCTGATAGAAGCCCTCTGGGGGCCTGATCCTGCCCCCGGGCCACATGTTTGACACCCCTGGTGTACAGCATTATACCCCATTGAGGTTCCTCCCAAGGCTCCACCCCCCCCAAATCTCCCAGAATTCCCCAACCCAGAGCTGGCAACCTGAATCCCTAATTATATATCTCTGTTTATATATTCCTACAAAAATCCACTGCCTATGACCTATAGTATCCCTTGGAGTCAGTGCAGCCCCGACTGTTCCATGGCAACAGCTTGTAGTATTTTTTTGTGTGTGTGTGCCCCCCAAAGGGGATATTTTATTTGCATTTTCCATAAACTACAAAAACTACAACTAAAAATTGAAAGGGGAAAGGAAGACTAAAGCCCTATCACTATAGCTATGGGAAATGGGAAAAGGACAAACTAATACATGAAAAGTACTTGATGGGGAAAGGAAACTGCTATTCTAAACTATTTCATCGATTAGATTTGGGGAAAGGAAAGCTAATACATATCATGATCTAATTAGCTAAAGTAAGGCTTATTAACCTAATGTTACAAGTTTGGTATACAGGTTGGTTCATTACAGTATTACTTTAAGAGTATGCATTTCATAGCAACACAAATTCTGCCTTTAAGAACTGTTGTTCTTGTTCTAGAGTCTTTTCTTCCTGCGTTTATTCGTTTTCTTGAATTTGGGGGCGGCTGCTCCTTTCCCTGATTCTGTTTTTTAGCTTTTGAAACAGAGTCAATTTTGTATTTTTTATCCAGATAATTAAAGCTCAGTCCTTCTGGGAATAGCCATCTATATGATACTCCCTTTTTTTGCAGAATGAGAATAAGCATCCTGTACAGTTTCCTCCATTTTCTGACTTCAAAGGGAATGCCTTTTAGTATTTTTATCTCTTCATTCTTAATTTTTAAAGGTTTTCCCATTGTAGATTTTAGCACCAGTTCTCTGGTAGATCGTTTCGTGAATTTTAAAAAGGTTTCACCTGGGAGTTTGTTTTTCTTTATAAAATCCGGGTAGGTCCTGAAGGCTACATCCATCTCTTTCACTACTTCTTCCTGTTTGTAATCCATTAATGGGACCAAAGCCTCCGCCAAAAGTTCTTTTAGGTCCTCGTTCTTCTCTTCTCTTGTAGTATGTTGTGAAGCTATGACAAGGAGTGTGGGTGACAAACAAAGGGCAAAGGAAAGCTGTAGCACAGAGCTGGCAGGCTTAGTAATGGCACGGATACAGGCACCAACACTCGTCCTAATTTCTCAGAGACCAATAATTGTATCTGTAGCCATTGCCATTCGAACCATTTCCCACGTCTTTACTGTTCAAGGTGTTTCTGGCCTTGGACTCCTTGGAAACAAGAAGACAATTTGGGCAAGGGGGAGGAATCCCCTCCTTTTTTGAGTGGGCTTTTTTTTGAGGGGGGGAAATAGTCTTTGGGAATGTTGAACGGGGCAAAAAGGGCTGCCCTTCTTGAGCCAGTGTCTGTTATCTGAGATGAAAATGCACCCCAACGAATGCTCATGCGCATGCGTGGGGCTTCATGGACAATTGAATCTCAAATACCAGCTTAGCCCAATTGAGCATTTACAAGTATCCCTTATGACAACCTGCAGGTTTTCGGGGGGCTTACAAGGAGAAATAGGAAGGCCCAGGCCACATCACTAGTTCCACACAGGAAGTTACATCATCACGTTGTGACATCACTGTGACATTCTGGCATTTGGGCAGAAAATCTACGGTAAAATGGTTTCTATCACAGAGCTTTTATTTTCGTTATCTATTTGATTTAACTTATTTAATTTTTATTCCACCCTCCCCCACAGGTGATCTCAAATACCCAAATACCAGAGCATCTCCTAGATGTCCCCAGTGTGATGACATCACTTCCTGTGCAACACCAGGGACATGGTATTTGGGCAGAAACTCTATGATGAAAAAGTTTTTTAGTTTATTCAGTTATTCGATTTGACTTATTCAATTTTTATCCCACCCTCCCTCTCAAGTGGCCTCCAATACCCGAATGCCAGAGCATCTCCTGGATGTCCCTGGTGTGATGACATCACTTCCTGTGTGACACCAGTGACATGGCCTTTTTCTTTTAACCAGTGGCTGGCAAGCAGAACCTGGCAGTCGGAGACCCTTGCCTCCGTCGGGGATCCAGTAATGAGAGTCCCTTCTGTAGGCACGGGATGATTTGTTCGAACTTTTAACCCCAAAACTCAAGAAGCAAATATTTCAACCAAGGGCAGGAACTCGGCTCCCTTATTGCAAAATTCTCTTTGACTAATGGGTTTTATCAATGACTGAAGAGATCCCCAGTGTGGACCGTGATCCATTTATCTGTAATCAGTTATTGTTGTTTGGGTACTGGAAACTGAAAACAGATCAACCAGTACCATAATGCCCCTGTATAAATCGATGGTGCAACCTCATCTGAAGTACTGTGTACAGTTCTGGTCACCATACCTCAGAAAGGATATTATAGCATTGGAAAAGGTGCAGAAAAGGGAAACTAGAATGATAAAAGGGTTGGAACACTTTCCCTATGAAGAAAGGTTAAAGCACTTGGGGCTCTTTAGCGTGGAGAAACGACGGCTGAGGGGTGACATGATTGAGGTTTACAAGATTCTGCCTGGGATAGAGCAGGTAGAGAAAGAAGTACTTTCCTTTCTCACCATACAAGAACTCGTGGGCACTCCATGAAATTGCTGAGCGGTTGGGTTAGAACGGATAAAAAGAAGTCCTTCTTCACCCAAAGAGTGATTAACGCATGGAATTCCCTGCCACAGGAGGTGGTGGCAGTGGCTACAAGCATGGACAGCTTCAAGGGGGAACTGGATAAACATATGAAGTAGAGGTCCATCCATGGCTATTAGCCACAAGGTATAGATAGGAACTCTCAGGCTGGGGCAAGTGATGCTCTGTCTTCTTGGTGCTTGGGGGAGGGGCAACAGTGGGAGGGCTTCTAGTGTCCTGGCCCCACTGCTGGACCTCCTGATGGCACCTGGTATTTGTGGCCACTGTGTGGACCAGAGTGTTGGACTGGATGGGCCATTGGCCTGATCCAACATTGGCTTCTCTTATGTTCTTATGGGTAGTGGCCAAGCCATTTCTTTCCATTAAGAAAAAGAAAAGAGAGAAAAAACAGTGAGAGCTACTGCTGGATGGCGAGTTAACAATTTGACAGCATTTATTTTAGCGGATTGGCCTTCTGCTCCCCTATATTAGCTTGGGACTCGGAAGGCAGAGTGAGATGTCGAAAAATTTCTGGGCCAGTTGCACTGAAATTAGAGAGGTGTGCAATAGGTCTTTTGGTTGTAATTTTAAGGAGGCAAATCACCTCTGGGCAGGGAAAGAAGCATCTGTTTGCGGGGAGGACTGTCCCTCGCACGGGGATGGGAAAGCACACGTTCGTGTTTCGCTGATCGTTTCATAAAATGAGCTGAGCACACTTCTGACAAAGCAGGATAATCCCCGTGACCCCGACTACACGCTGTGGTCTGTTTTGCGATATTTGGGTACTTGAGTCGTCTTTCAGATGTGTTAGCCTAGCTCTTCTGGGAAAGCAGAAGGTACCACAAAGTTAGGCTGATGGGTATATCAGCCCTCTGTGATTAGATCAGAAGTTGATTGCAAAATAAAGTTATCCTATTACATTTTAGAGATCCAGCTCACGATGAAGAGCTGCTACCACAGCTAACATCATACCTACTTATGGCGGCACAAACCACCATCGCAGCTGCCTGGAAGTCACCTAAGTCTCCAAGTTTAGAGGCCTGGAGAAATAAAGTGTGAGAACAATTCCTGATGGATAAGATAAGTGACACTTTAAATATGGCTCAAACGAATCTCTGTACTACGAAATCACTCTCTGAGTGCACCTGGTTCCCTTACCTTCAATATATGACTGAGAAGGATTTACTCCCAAACAATCCGGCCTATGCTTCTCGGTTGTGATGCTGAGAGACCTTAATGTAGCTACAATTTTTTTGAAGCAAAGTGTTAACTGTTGGGTATTTATACTCTGTTTGTTTTTGGTATCTTTGATGTAGTAAGTTGTATGTTGTCATTAAAACTTGAGCCACCATAGGTGGCTCAACAGGTAAATAGCTGCAAATACATGAAGAAATAGATGTGTTGAGGTAGTCCAGTTTATTAGAATCTAGCTTTAATTACTTGTATCATCTTAACATGTATTATTTTAATGTTGGCAACTGAGAAGAACTACCCCCATTCTATGTTTGTTTGTCCTTAATGTTTGTATGTTTTTGAAATTCTAAAAAAAAGGGGGGGGAGAAGTTGATCGCAAAAGGAGACGGATGCTCTCAAATGCTTGAAAACAGTTTGATTCCCCCAACACATAAAATTATGTTTAATTGCATTACCAAACATACTTTCCACATGTGTTCTCATGTCGTTTCCCATGTGTCTGTCCCCTATCTTCATGTTGACCCTTCTCAAATGTTCCATAGAATCATCGACCGCGTTCAGACTGGCAGGAGCGTTTCAGTAGTGGATTAAAAGGGGCGGGTTCACACAGGCACATCTGTCAGGCGTCCCCCAGCCGTACTCAAGCCCTCTTGTGCTGCTTCCCTCCCGAGTTTAAAAAGTACCAGGTGAGAGTGGTAGCAAACTGTGTGTAGAGCGGGTTGATTCCGGTTCCCTGACGTGTGAACGCAAGCGCTGCTAAGTGGGAACAACCCGCAGTCGTTGATAAGAGGCGCTGGCTGTTTCCACTGCAGGTGCCCATGCGCATAGGCGCATGCAGCTGAGCACAGAAACAGCCGCTAACAGCCCACCACGGTGGCCCAACAGTGCGAATGCCCCCTTGCACTTCCTTTACAGTATCCTCCTGCTTCATTCGCTGCAGTGTGAACAGGAATACCGCGACCAAACCGTTGCGGATCTTTTCCGGGTCTTCTTTGCCACGACCAGTGTTCCCTCTAAGCTGAGTTAGTGTGAGCTAGCTCACAGTATTTTAGCCTCTGGCTCACATTTTTTTGCCTTCGCTCAGGAAGGAGGGCTCCAGAGCAGACTAACTTATGCTGTAGCCAAAAGGCTCACTCACAACATTAATGGAAGTAGCTCACAAAATAGAATTTTTGCTCACAAGACTCCACAGCTTAGAGGGAACATTGGCCACGACTCCCTAGCGCTTCAAATTGCCAGTCTGAACTCGGCCATAGAGTTGGAAGGGACCTCCTGGGTCATCTAGTCCAACCCCCTGCACAATGCAGGGAATTCACACATACCTCCCCTTACACACCCTCAGTGATCCCTGCTCCATGCCCAGAAAATAACAAAAAAACCTCCAGGATCTCCGGCCAAACTGGCTGGGAGAAAAATTGCTTCCTGTCCTCAAAGTGGCGATCAGCATTTCCCTGGGCGTGTAAGGAAGGCCCACGAGAACTAAGCACTGATGCAGCCTTCCCTGCCCTCCGTCTCATGAAACTGCATCTCTTGTCTTTCTGATTTCACCTTGGGCATCTGAAGCTGCCTTATGGTGAATCAGAACCTTGGTCCATCACAGTCAGCATCGTCTACTTGGACTGGCAGCTGCTCTCCAGAATCTCAGGCCGAGGTCCTTCACATCACCTGCTGCCAGTTCTTTAGCTGGAAATGCCGGGGATTGAACCTGGGACCTGCCGCGTGTAGAGCAGACGCTCTGCCATTGAGCCACAGTCCCCATGTTCTCTCTGCCAGGCCGATTCACATTTGTAGAAAAAGAAGTGCAGGAGCTAATTAGCATAACTCATTAGCATGAATTATTTGCATACGCCACACCCCCTGACATCACCGAACGTGTGTCAGAAGGCAACACCCACCACTCAGGCTACACTGGACTGTTTTGGATTGCTAGCTATTGGGGGGGAGGGAATGTGCAGATCTGCCCTTGCAGAGGAGGGAGAGCTTGTACCTGAATAAAACTTGGTCTTAAAGGTGCCACTGGACTGTTTTGTATTGCTAGCTATTGGGGGGGGGATGTTCAGATCTGCCCTTGCAGAGGAGGGAGAGCTGACTGTTTTGGATTGCTAGCTATCGGGGGGGGGGACGTGCAGATCTGTCCTCGCAGAGGAGGGAGAGCTTGTACCTGAATAAAAGTTGGTCTTAAAGGTGCCACTGGACTGTTTTGGATTGCTAGCTCTTGGGGGGGGGAATGTGCAGATCTGCCCTCGCAGAGGAGGGAGAGCTTGTACCTGAATAAAACTTGGTCTTAAAAGTGCCACTGGACTGGTTTGGACCTTGGGGCTGGTGGGGGGGCTCTGCAACTTACCTGGCTGCTTCTTGCTCTGACCGAGGGCTGCTGGAAGCAGGGGCGGGGCTTATTGCATGTGCCCACCCCCTGGGCTCTTTACTGCCGGAGCTCTGCTCCTGTGCGCTCCTGCAGGAAATGACCCGATTCAGGAGAATATGTAGATTTCAAGGGCAAAGATTTCGTACATGTATGTCCTTACACTGTTTATCACCAATTATTACTCTCCCTTCCCTAGGCCTTTCATCTTCCCATTCAAGGGCAGGGAATTATCTACACCAGCCCTAATTTCTCACAGAGAAAGAATGGGGAGGGAGGGTTGGCCTACACATACTGACCACCCTAGGCACTTTCCCTAGTCATTCTAGCAAAGATCACAGAGATTAGGGGAGGTAGCCTAAAGTGGCGCCCAGCAGTGACATCACATTCTCCCCAAACTCCGCCTTCCCCAAGCACCCCCACCCCCAGGTCTTGTGGAATTGGCCAAGGCCATACTGTGAACTCTTCTCCTCCCCATCTTTCCACCCCAATGCACTTGACAAAACAAAAAGTATACCAGGTCCATAGCTACCATGGGGGCCTTGGGGCGATGCCCCCTCCAAATGATGCCCTGCCCCCAAAACATTCCTGACTCTTTGGATTTTGGCAGGAGGAGCCAGTCTGCCCCACCAGGGGCTCCAGAGCTGGTGGCCTTCTTGTGTGTCCTGGCCGGGAGGCTCCAGCTTGGTGAGCCAGTTTGGTGTGGTGGTTAAGTGCATGGACTATAAACTGAAAGAACTGGGTTTGATTCCCCACTCCTCCACATGCAGCTGCTGGTGTGACCTTGGGCTGGTTACAAGTTATTTCAGAGCTGTTCTATCAAGGGCAGTTCTTTTTTCTCTCTGATAGTATCTTTCTTTATTTTGAATCTTGAGGGCAGTTCTTGAGAGAGCTCCCACCTACCTCACAGGCAATGCTCCCTCTAAGCCGTGGAGTCCTGTGAGCAAAAATGCTACTTTCTGAGCGACTGGCATTAAAGTAAGCAGGTGATTTGGCTGCTGGCTAAATCAATTTGCTCTGGAGCCCTCCTTCCTGAGCGAAGACAAAAACGTGTGAGCCGGAGGCTAAAAAACTCTGAGCTAGCTCACACTAACTCAGCTTCGAGGGAACACTGCTCACAGGGTGTCTGTTGTGGGAAGGGGAAGGGAAAGGAGATTGTAAACCACTCTGAGACTCCTTCAGGTGGTGAAGGACAGGGTATAAATCCAATCTCTTCTTCTCTTCTTCATTTGGCGCATATGCATATTTTTTTCCTATGTGTGTTTTTTTTTTTCCCTCCTGTGCTTGCCTTTGAAAGTAGCGATTAGGAAAACATGGTTCCTTTTTCACAGGTATTTTAAAGGGATTGACACCAAACAAAATAAAAATAGCTGCACATTGTCTCCAGTGTGACACATAAGCATATCGCCCGCAGCGATGTGCATCTCAGTGCAAAAAAGGGATGTGAGAACTTGCTGTGTGTGCATGCTTTATTTTCTCATGAATACTACCCATTAAACTCGAAACATGGCTTTGAAATGTTGCCTTTCTAATTATAAATTTACAATATTGCACTTCATTGCACAATAGAGAGATTCAACGACACCCAAACACATTCTCTTCTTGCTGGCAACTGTGAGGAGTGGAAATGTTGCAGAGCCCTGGTGTGAAATGGGACTGCACGCACAAGAACATCAGAAGAGCCCTGCTGGGTCAGACCAGTGGTCCATCTAGTCCAGCATCCTGTCTCATACAGTGGCCAACCAGTTCCTCTGGACAGCCAACAACAGGGCACAGAGGCTGAGGCCTTCATAAGAACACAAGAAGAGCCCTGCTGGATCAGGCCAGTCCATCTAGTCCAGCATCCTGTCTCTCACAGTGGCCAGCCAGTTCCTCTGGAGGGCCAACAACAGGGCATAGAGGCCAACGCCTTCCTGTGAATATAAGAACAGTCCAGCTGGATCAGGCCAGTGGTCCATCTAGTCTAGCATCCTGACTCACACAGTGGCCAGCCAGTTCCTCTGGATGTCCAGCAACAGGATATTGAGGCAGAGGCCTTCCTAAGAACATCAGAAGAGCCCTGCTGGATCAGACCAGTGGCCCATCTAGTCCAGCGTCCTGTCTAGGGTTGCCAAGTCCTTACCCTCTGTATACCGGGGGAGTCCAGCGCCGGTCCGGGAGTGTGCGTGCGCGCTTTGCGCGGGATGCAACCTCGCCACCCGGAAGTGACGCAACCACGTCGGGCACGCCAGGGGCGGGGCCACAATCATCCAAGGGAAAACCATAGAGTTATCCCTCGGATGACCATGGCCCCTCCCCTAACGCGCCCAACACTACTGCGTCACTTCTGGGTGACGTGCTGACACCAGGCACGTCGCGTGCTTTGGGGGTGGGGTTCCCCTCGGGGCCCGATCCACCGGCGATGGGTAACGGGCCTCTCGGGCGGGGATTTCCTGTCTAACACAGTGGCCAACCAGTTCCTCTGGTCGACCAACAACAGGGCCTGGAGGCTGAGACCTTCCCCTGATGTTTCCTCCTGGCTCTTGGATTCAGTGATTTTGTGCCTCTGAATGTGGAAAGTCACCAATTCTAGTAACTGCAGTTGCCAGCCTCCAGGTGGATCCTGGAGGGCTCCCAGAATTATAACTGATTTCAAGATAACAGAGGTCACTTCTCAAAACCCTCCCCTCCCCAGGTTCCACTCCCAAATCTCCACAGTTGGCTACCCTAACTGCCCTAGCCTCTGGTGGTGGACATGAAGGACCATCCTGTGACTCCACCATGCACAAATCAGACAAGTAACTGCACTGGGAATAAATTAGCTTGAATTTAGGAAGCACCCCCCCCCAAAGTAGAATCTCTGTTGTTGGGGGCATGTGTTTTCGTCTCCTTCAGAACAGGAGGGCCTGCTTGGTTCTAATACTTCCCTGTCCCCCTCACTGTGGTAGGAACTGCCAGAAACCAGTGTGATACCAACACTTCTAGACCAGAGTCTTGCAAAAATGGACTCTGAAAACAAGAAAATACAGAGCCAGGGCCGGCCCGAGGTGTTTCTGCGCCCTAGGCGAGGTTAGCTTGTGGCACCTGCGCCCCCTCAGCGCAGATGCCAACCTCCCGGTGGGGCCTGGAGACCTCCCAGAAACACGCCCGGAGGGGGCACCAGGTGCCACAAGCTAGCCTTGCTCCTGTCCGGTTCCTTAGGATCAGAATGGCAAGTTGGGAATCACGCTTTCTCCCCCCCCCGGTTTTCTTTTCCTCTCCTCCTTTTGGAGCCCCCCTGAGCCAGGAGCTACTACCGAGATCGCTTCTCTGCTCGGCACCCCCAGTCCCGCTCTGCACGCTGCGTCAGGAAGGGGAAAGCAGCAGCGGAAGCAGCAAGCAAAGGCGACACTCAGCTTCTCCCCCCCCCCCCCCGGATACCTTATGCAGAGAGGCAACAGGGGAGCGCCGGAGCCGATTCCTCCCCCCCCCCCGGCGGTGGTTTGATTTTTGTTTGCATTGGCTGTAAGTGGCAGAGGGGAGAGCGAGCCGGAGGCAGAGGAGAGTGGGGGCTGTAAGTGGCAGAGGGGAGAGCGAGCCGGAGGCAGAGGAGAGTGGGGGTGGGGGGAAATCCCCCCATTCCCCACTTTTGCAAACTTGTGTGGTGGAAGCAGCGGTCACGGTCACGGCACTGGCGGTGGGGAGGGCACGGAGGGGGGGAGGCACAGTTCGGCACCCCATCCAGGGGCCCCCTCCCCCGCAACAAAAGCAGAACTGGATGCAGGGCTTTTAGCGTGGGCCAGGCCGGGTGCACTTTGGCTGGCCCTAGGGCGCCAAACTGCACCCGGCCCCACCCATGCCAAAAGCCCTGCATCTCCCAGACAGGGTGACCGCTGCCGCCGCCTTTCTCCCCGAGTCCAGCAAACTCAGCGCTTGCCGGACTTGGGGAGAAAGAGGCGGCGGCGGTCAGGGAGATGCAGGACTTTTGGCAGGGGCTGGGGGGCTTTGGTGGGGGGGTCCAGTTTGGTGCCCTAAGGTCCGGCCCACACTCTAGGCGAATGCCTAGTTCGCCTAGTGGGTGAGCCGGCCCTGTACAGAGCATCTTTGCCCCAGACAGAGTCTTCCCTCTATACCTTGTGGCTAAAAGCCACTGATGGACCTCTGCTCCATATGTCTATCCAACCCCCTCTTGAAGCTGTCTATGCTTATAGCCGCCACCAGTTCCTGTGGCAGTGAATTCCATTCGTGAATTACTAAGAACATAAGAGAAGCCAATGTTGGATCAGGCCAATGGCCCATCCAGTCCAACACTCTGGGTCACACAGTGGCCAGAAATACCAGGTGCCATCAGAAGGTCCAGCAGTGGGGCCAGGACACTAGGAGCTCTCCCACTGTTGCCCCCCACCCAAGCACCAAAAATACAGTGCATCACTTGCCCCAGCCTGAGAGTTCCTATCTATACCTGGTGGCTAATAGCCACTGATGGACCACTGCTCCATATGTTTATCCAATTCCCTCTTGAAGCCATCCATGCTTGTAGCTACCACCACCTCCTGTGGCAGTGAATTCCATGTGTTAATCGCTCCTTGGGTGAAGAAGGACTTCCTTTGATTCATTCTAACCCAACTGCTGAGCCATTTCATGGAGTGCCCATGAGTTCTTGTATTGTGAGAAAGGGTGAAAAGTACTTCTTTCTCCACCTGCTCTATCCCATGCATAATCTTATAAACCTCGATCATGTCACCCCTCAGCCGTCATTTCTCCAAGCTAAAGGGTCCCAAGTGCTTTAACTGTTAACTGTTCTAACCCTTTTATCATTCGAGTTGCCCTTTTTTGCACTTTTTCCCGATGCTATAATATCCTATCTGAGGTGTGGTGACCAGAACTGCACACAGTATTCTAAATGAGGGCACACCATCGATTCATACAGGGGCATTATGATACTCTTTAAGTGAAGAAGGACTTCCTTTGATTGGTACTACGCCTACAGCTCCTGAACTAGGTGTGTTTCAGCGAGATCTCTAGATCCTACTTGAGGGCAGTGTTCCCTCTGAGTTAGTGTGAGCTAGCTCACAATGCTTTAGCTTCCGGCTGACACGTTTTTTGTCTTATCACAGGAAGGATGGCCCCAGAGCAAACGAATTTACGCCGTAGCCAAATCGCTCGCTCACAGCTTTCCTTGCCAGTCGCTCACAAAGTAGATTTTTTGCTCACAAGACTCCATGGCTTAGAGGGAGCATTGCTTGGGGGTTGGCAGCTCTAGTGCAGAATCCGGTTTAGATGTTTCACTCCTTAAAAAAAAAACAAAAAAAAAACACCACCTTTTTTTTTGGCATTTCTCTGATAAAAACGATCTATTCCGGATATTCAAGTGGGTGGCCGGTGACTGTTCTCTCGGCAACTTGTGCGGAGGTGGCAGAAGACTGAGGGCGGTGCAAAGTGCAGCACTTTTTTTCTTGTTTGGCAGAAGTTGCCCGTCTCCTGTGGTTCGAGCCCCCACAATCCGATCCTCCTGTTTGCAGACGTGGTTCTCTGCTTACACCCCCCCTTCCCGGTTTTCTGTTACTGTTGCTCTAATTGGGGATTACGCAATCACAACATGAAAGCGCCACGGATCGTATGCGGTGCCAAATTAAAGACTTCCCACACAGAGTTCATTAAGCCCCAAAGTTTGCTAATTAATTAATTAGGCCCGCACAATTCCCGGGGATTACAATAAAATTAGCATTTGAATCTGGGTGTTATTTTTCACCCCCATCAAGCTCCCTTCTGAAGACACTTTTTCCGGCACTGTGACAACCCACCGATGGTGCCCGGTCACTCAGAAGAAGTATTAAAAAGCCATTTTCTTATTCATAAACAGTTAAGGAGGGAGGGGAAGAAAATATAACGCTTGCAAACATTCTGGTCCATTGCAGGCTGTAGCAGATAGCAACACTGGCTCCTTTGAAGGCAATTAGGGAGAGCAATATCTTAAATGTTCTATTTTTGCTGCAGAATAAGCTTTTTTATGAGCAGAAGTGAAAAAATTCCTCCTCCTTGTCCTCCTCCAGTATAACTGAGACTAAAAACTTGGTCATAGGCTAATAACGCACCCTTTGGTACAGTCTGTAGGTGAGTGCAGTCTGCTCGGCCATCTTTAAGTCGAAATGACTCAATGGGCCATTGGCCTGATCCACCATGGCTTCTCTTATGTTTGGTGTCGTGGTTAAGTGCGCGGACTCTAATCTGGGAGAACCGGGTTTGATTCCCACTCCTCCACTTGCACCTGGCTGGATGACCTTGGGCAAACCCTAGTTCTGATAAGAGCTGTCCTTGAAAAAGAGCAGCTTCTGTCATAGCTCTCTCAGCCCCACCTACCTCACAGGGTGTCTGTTGTGGGGAGGGGAAGGGAAAGGAGTTTGTAAGCCACTCCGAGACTCCTTCGGATAGTGAAGGGTGGGGTATAAATCCAATCTCTTCTTCTTCATCGTCATGGCAAGAGCTGTGATATAAAATGGGCAAGGGTTGTTGTTTTTTTCTCATTCATACTGAAACACACACAAACCCTCTATTCTTGTGCGCAGATGTCTGCAAGACAAAAATGCCGGAGGTGGATTTAGAGATCAAGTATAACGCGGAGACAGATGTGTGTATTACCCTTTCCAAGAGATGTTTTCCTGTACATATGCAGGTACTTGTAGCTGTGTCTCCTTTTTTAAAAAACAAAACAATATGGAAAGTGGCCCTTGGCTTCTGCGACAAAACACTTAACCAGCAAGAATCTCAAAGTACTGCCTGCCAAATTCCCTGATTATAATGGCCAGACCAGGATTCGCTTACTTCAATGCCAGCAGCTATTCAAAACCCAGTGAGTACAGTCTGAGGACTTGCCAAACCATTCCCCAGAGGTACCGATGATACTGTGTATCCTTGAGTCCTTGAAGACATAATAACAGGAAGAAGAAGAAGGAGGAGAAGAAGGAAGAGGAGGAGGATAAGGAGAAGAAGGAGAAGTAGAAGAAGGAGGAGGAGGAGAGGAGGAGAGGAGGAGGAGGAGATTGGATTTATACCCCGCCCTTCACTACCCAAAGGTGTCTCAGAGCGGCTTGCAATCTCTTTTCCCTCCCCCTCCCCACAACAGACACCTTGTGAGGTCGGTGGGGCTGAGAGAGCTCTGACAGAAACTGCTCCCTTTCAAGGACAGCTGTGCCAGAACTATGGCTCGCCCAAGGTCATCCAGCAGCTGCAAGTGGAGGAGTGGGGAATCAAACCCGGTTCTCCCAGATTAGAGTCTGCACACTTAACCACTACACCAAACCAGTACACCAATCACGTGGTCAGCAGGGTTCCCTCTAAGCTGAGTTAGTGTGAGCTGGGTCAGTTTTTTAGCCTCCGGCTCACACAATTTTGTCTTAGCTCAGGCAGGATGGCTCCAGAGCAAACTAATTTGTGTAGTAGCCGAATTGCTCACTCCCAACTTTAATGCCAGTAGCTTACAAAGTAGAATTTTTGCTCACAGGACTCCGCGGCTTAGAGGGCGACTTGTTGACCTGAAGCAGTAGAACAGATTTAGAGTCCGGGGGTGCCTTTAAGACCAACAAAGGTTTATTCATCGTCTCCTCGTCTGTGGCCCACCAACCCTCAACAGGCCAGCAGGGGGATTTTTTTTCCAAGTGGCATTGTGCCACAATGTCACTTCCGGTGAGTACCCAGAAGTGATGTCGTATCATTGGCGTGATGTTGGCATCATCCTCTAGGATTCGGGCCAAACTCTATGTTCAAACCCTAGAGCATCAGGCTGACTTAGCACCAGTGATGCGATGTCACTGGAAGTGACGCCCTGCTGTTGAGAGCCAGTTTGTGTAGTAGTTAAGTGCGCGGACTCTAATCTGGGAGAACCGGGTTTGGTTCCCCACTCTTCCACTTGCAGCTGCTGGATGACCTTGGGCAAGCCATAGTTCTGCCAGAGCTGCTCTTGAAAGAACAGTTCTGGAAAGAGCTCTCTTAGCCCCACCTACCTCACAGGGTGTCTGTTGTGGGGAGGGGGAGGGAAAGGGTCTGTAAACCATTCTGAGACTCCGAGTGAAGGGTGGAGTATAAATCCAATCTCCTCCTCCTCCTCCTCCTCCTCCTCCTCCTCCTCCTCCTCCTCCTGGGTGTTATCTTGCTTCCAATATCTTGCCCATAATATCCTAGCTGCCGTTATTGTATATAATCTCTCCTTATATATAATTGAATAGTGGGTGCCAAGGTTCTAATTCTAAAATGCACTCCCTTAGTGTATGGCTGATGGCACTGCTCCTCAGCATATATCGCCACCAATCAGAAGGCAAAGCCCGGGTCCCGCCCACACCACAACTGCTGCGACAACCTGGTCTTTTGCATATGGAAGCTGATTGGACTTCAGTCCATTCCACACCTCAACCCCCCCCCCTGCAAGGCAGTTGGGATTTTCAGTTGCATAACATACCTCATAGGGGAGAGGAGAATGGGTAACAATGGTTACCACTCTCCAGGTGAGGGCTACAGATAACTCAAACATACAAATGCTCTTCAGGTAGCAGAGATCAGTTCCTCTGGAGAAAACAGTGGACTCTGTCATTAAACCCTGCTGAGGTCGCCACAGGAAACTGACACTGTTTGCCCAAAGCCAGAGCACTCTCCCACAGCCTCTTTCTAGATCCCGTTGTATTTATTTCTGCAACGGGCATTATTTCTAGTATAAATATAATGTAATAATTGTAAGACCAAGTTTGGTAGTGTGAATTGGCTCAAAGGTAAATGGTTTTGCTTTCAAACGGCCTTCCTTTCTCTGGTGATAACAGACTGCCGCCTAACCCCTTGCTATCTTCACAAGGTTTCTCCTTTTTTTGTCCATAAAGTATGATCCATGGGCCTGAGTTTTCCCGCTCCACTGACCAGCAGGGAGGGGGTGGTGGCTCAGTGACAGAGCTTCTGCTTGGCACTCAGAAAGTCCCAGGTTCAATCCCCGGCATCTCCAGTTAAAAGGATCAACCTGTAGGGGATGTGAAAGTGGCATGCAATATAGAGGAGGATTTCTGTTCCAAAGGGGGTTTGGTAAAACAGCACAGAGAATGCTACATACAGAAGGGGCCAATATTGACAGATCATGAGAGGGAGGGTGGGAAGGGGTTGCCTCAGTGCTTAGTTCTCGTGGCCCTTTCTTACACACCCAGGGAAATGCTGATCGCCACTTTGGGGACAGGAAGCCATTTTCTCCAAGCCATTTTCCCCAGGGATCCTGAAGGTGTTCTCCCCCTCCTATAGGCATAGATCAGGGGTCATGGGGGGTGGGGGGAAGGTATTTGTGAATGTCCTGCATTGTGCAGGGGGTTCGACTAGATGACCCTGGAGGTCCCTTCCAACTCTATGATACTGTGATTCTATGACTGTGATGGACCAAGGGTCTGATTCAGTCTAAGACAGTGACATATGGTAAATTAATATGCGTGCACTGGTATGTGTGAATCAAATGTGGTACCCTTGATCTCTTGAAAGCCCAACAGGTGCTGCATTCAAAAGAATACCAGGGAAGATCTCCCCCTCCCCATTCTTGAAACAGAACTGAAGCTCAAGACACACGTCTGGTAACAGTATAAGTTAGTTTCATGTGTCCGCTGTCCGCATGTGCTCTTCCACCAGCATAGGGAGCCAGTTTGGTGTACTGGTTAGGCGTGTGGACTCTAATCTGGAAGAACCGGGTTTGATTCCTCACTTCTCCACATGCAGCTGCTGGTGTGACCTTGTGTCAGTCACAAGTTCTTTCAGAGCTGTTCTCTCAAGGGTAGCTCTCGAGAGAGCTCTCTCAGCCCCGCCTACCTCACACAGGGTGTCCGTTATGCGGAGGGGAAGGGGAAGGAGTTTGTAAGCTGCTCTGAGACTCCTTTGGGTAGCGAAGGGCGGGGTATCAATCCAATCTCTTCTCTCTTCTTCTTCTTCTTCTCCCAATGGAAGAACCAGTTGTGTTGGAGGAAGAACCCTTAGTCTGAAGGAACTTTCCATATCTGTAGAAGACGATGAGATTAACGTTGTTTTTACTCTAATGGTAAAGTAATCTAAGTGTTTAATGTACTTAGTTCTGAGTATTATCTTTACGTCTTCTTCCCCCAAGAGATAAATATCTAAAATGTCAGATAATCTTATTTTGATTGCAGACCAAGCTAGCTACTCATCTTTCACTACCCTAATCCGATAGCTGCCCTTTCATCAGCAATCGCTCCTAATCTCTTAATCACCCATTTTTTCCCCCAAACCGACACGGTACGGCTATATAAATATATATGACTAAATAAATACAGATTCATTTGTTGAAACCTGGTCCTCTCTCTCTGCGCACTCTTCCATAACATACATCACATTTTTGCCCCAGGTATAGATTATGCATTGCGCATATGTTATGTATCATACTCCTGCTCATGCTCTATGGTATCCCATGTCAGCAGGCTACCCTCTACACTGGTCAAACAGGCCAGTCCCTACGACAAAGATGAAATAAGTCTGACATTAGAAACCACAATTTTCAAAAACCAGTGGAGGGGACTGGATTAGAAAGAGAAACTGCTGAATTGCAATTGATAATGAAGCTCAAGACAATGCATCCTTCTGGACTGAACAGAGACCTAGGTTTCCTGTGTCTCTACCAATGCTGATTTCTCCACGGCTACTACCCTTCTGCATACCACCCCTAATCCAATCATGCCCGTGATTGTCATTTACCTGCTATTGTCATTTGCATGTTATTGCCATTCGGTATCTGAAATCGCTCCAGTCTCCAGATGGACTCACATTCTAGCGATATCTGAAAAAGTGAGTTCTCACATTCTAGATATATCATGAAAGCTCGTCCCCTGCCACAATTTTTTTTTAGTCTATAAGGTGCTATTGAACTCACACTCTTTTCTACTGTATCACTTGTATGTGTCCGATTCCCCCATGCATTCGAAATAAATCCACGTTTGGAAACAAAGTCAAATTTATTCTAAAGCGATGGTTAGATCAGGAACACAAGAATTGTTAGGAATAACTACAGACCCAAGAGGGTAACATAATAAAGGAACTTGAACCAGGTGAGGGCCAATGAGCCCAATTCCCGCTGGCGGGAATGTAGATAAAATGAGCGCCCAATTCCTTGGGAACACAACGGTCTTACAACATAAACACAAGTTCAGTTCTCAGGCTTCGAATACATAACAAGCAAAGCAACGCCATAACTCCATTCCACCTCCAGCTGGTAACCTTGAGCAGTTCCGCAGATGTAGCAAGCAAAAGAACATCAACACCCACAGAGGAGGGCACAGGAGGGGGAAGGGACAGATCACAACTAAGTGTTACAATGTAACAGAACCTCAATGGCAGCTTGCTGACAGTATGCCAAATAAAGGCCTCTCACATGCTATGAATGAATAATTAAGAACAGAGAAGAAGAAGGAGAAGAAGAAGAAGAAGATGATGAAGAAGAAGAAGAGGAGATTGGATTTATACCCCGCCCTTCACTACCCAAAGGTGTCTCAGAGAGACTTACAAGCTCCTTTCCCTTCCCCTCCCCACAACAGACACCCTGTGAGGTAGGTGGGGCTGAGAGAGCTCTTGGCAGAAACTGCTCTTTTTTCAAGAACAGCTCTTATCAGAACTACGGCTTGCCCAAGGTCATCCAGCCAGGTGCAAGTGGAGGAGTGGGGAATCAAACCTGGTTCTCCCAGATTAGAGTCCGCGCACTTAACCACTACACCAAGCTGACCAACCACTGCACCCCTGGCTCTAGAGACCACCGGGGGTCATTTCCTGCAGGAGCACACAGGAGCGGAGCTCCGGCAGTAAAGAGCCCAGGGGGCGGGCACATGCAACAAGCCCCGCCCCCTGCTCCCAGCAGCCCTGGGCCATGAGGAGCAAGAAGCAGCCAGGTAAGTTGCAGAGCCCCCCCCCCATAGATAGCAATCCAAAACCGATAGCAATCCAAAACTATCTCCCTGCTCTGTGAGGGCAGATCTACTAATCCCCCCCCCCTATAGCTAGCAATCCAAAACAGTTCAGTGGAGCCTGAGCAGTGGATGTTGCCTTCTGACACACTTCCGGTGTTGTCAAGGGGTGTGGGATATGCAAATAAGTTATGCTAATGAGTTATGCTAATGAGCTCCTGCACCTCTTTTTCTGTGAAATGACCCCTGGTGAGCACTATTTGTGCCGCTTCCGCAGCAACTTCTGTGTCTGATCGGAGCCATAATGGGGCAAACTGATAAAATTTGGAACAGTAATCTCAAGTATCACAGTGATTAAAACAGTTACAATAAGGAGTTTAAGTATCCAAAGAGGATAGATACACCTTATCTCTCTCCACCTCTTTACCTCTTCCCGCTTTTCTTTCCTCTTTTTCTTGGCCCCTAAGTAAATTTGCCAGGAACTCGGCCACCTGCTCAGTAACTTCATGGTTTTTGTCCGCTAGCAAGAATTCAATACCTCTATTGGTCACAGCCTTAGAGAGTTCGAGGAGCCGACTAATCAGGTGTGAACATAGCTGAGTAAACAGCGGGCAGTTTAAGAGGATGTGCTGAACAGAGTCAGGTTCTTTGCGGAGGCATCTGCAGAATCTTGCCTCGTAGGGGATACCCTTGTATCTCCCTGTGACCATGGCCGAGGGAAATATATCGAATCTGGCTAGCATAAATGCTAGTAATGTGGTGTCATCCACGTATCTCAAGTTGTTAATGTTCCTTCCACCAGTTTTCACTCCACCTTCACCTAAACCGAACCCAGCTCTCCTTATCATGTATTCTGCATACAGATTGAAGAGATAAGGAGATAAAATGCATCCTCATCTGACACGTTTGCCAACTGGAAACCCGTCAGTTTCTCCATATTCTGTCCTAACAGCGACCTCTTGTCCGGAGTACGAAACAATTGTGTGCTGCAGCACGCCCATTTCCTTTAAAACCAGCCGTAGCTTTTTGTGATTTACACAGTCAAAAGCGTTGCTGTAATCTACGAAACACAAGCTGGTTGTCTTTCGAAATTCTCTTGTATGCTCCAGCGACCAACGTAAACTTGCCATATGATCTCTAGTAGTGGGGACCTTGACGAAAACATTGACTCAATGTGCGACTGCTGTGAAAAAGGCAAATTTCATGCTGGCTATAATTAGAACGGGAATGGAAAATAAAACTGCCGCTGTCGTATAGCCCTGATTCAGTATGAGGCCGAGTCGTGTGTCAAATTATTATGGGCCCTCTTAATATACTGAGACCTCAAAAGATCTGCATCCAATGTAGATGTCAGGGAATATACTTCCCCCCCATTCTTGCAACAGCACTGAGGCTCAAGCACGCCTCTAGAAACAGAGTATTTATATGTTTCAGACCGACTTTGCGTCTTTTAAATTTACTCAAGTTGCCAGGCGGAGGACGGGGTGGCTTTTGTCTTCATTTCCTGACTCCTGTATAATTATCACAATCTCTATTTGAACATTTTTACTGCCTCCTCGGTGAAATAAGCTCCCCTCCAAAACACATTCAAATTTATGCATCGCCGGGTGTGGGTTTGGTTGTGTGTGTGTGTTTTTTTTTAAAGCTTCTTTCATTCCTTTTGTTCTTGCTTTGTTACAAAGAGAACAATGGCAACGGAATGTAGAGGAGCAAATTAGAGCCGTTTATTCTCATTAACTGATCTCACAAAGGAAACGAACAGAAAAGGAGAGAACGAATACTGCTCACCCCAGATTTGTCAAACGGTGATTTATGCTGCAACAGGGGGACTTATGAAAATGTGACTCTTGTTGCACACCGAAAACATGCCACAAATCAATTTGCCCAAATTTCTTCCTGTTTTGGAACCCAAGTGCCAGAATTATCCCCCTAATATAATTTCCATGTGTTGTTTTTTTACCTGCAGGGTCTAATCATCTGCTTTGTCAATAACTGCATCGCATGTTCAATAAAAGGGAATCTCACTAGGTTATGTGAAGAGTTACAATAAAATAAGGGCGCAGTGGAGAGAAAGTTATTTGCTTAGCAGATCCGTGGAAGTCAATGTCCTTGTGGCTGCGATTCTAAAAAATATTTGCTAGGCAGGAGGTATAATTCAGAATCCACAGAGACTGTTCCCAGGTGAGTATTTTGGGGGTTGGGATGTGAATAACGTTGCTGTACATTTCAAGGCCCTTCCGTTTTCTGTCTTCTCCATCATCTCCGTCCCAGAATCTAATTGCTAGTAATATTTTTTTCATTCTTTTCTTTTCTTTTTTTTTTTGCCCAAGAAAATTGCTAGTAATAATAGTCGTACAGGAAAAAAGAATGCCGCAAATATCTCAACAACCTCAGCTGCAAAATCCAAATCCGGAATAGAATGTAGTATTGGGGTTTGATGCACTTATGCAGATCTTCTCATTTAGCATCCGGTATTCCAGCTGCACAGTATGATTGAAGAATATGGGTTATTGCACAATCTCTGGGAAATGTCTACATGACAGTTCCTGTGTTACAGACTGTGCGGATTTATTTTGGCTTGCTGCACTTCATGCTCCTTGTCTATAGTAAAGGTAAAAGTAAAGGTTTCCCTTTCTTGAAAGCATGTCAAATCCGACTCTAGGGAGCGTTGCTCATCTCCGTTTCCAAGTCGAAGAACCAGCGCTGTCCGAAGGCTTCTCCGTGGTCATGTGGCCAGCATGACTAAATGCTGAGGCGCATGGAATGCTGTTACCTTCCCACCAAAGCGGTACCTATTTATCTACTTGCAATTTCTTGCTTTCTAACTGCTAGGTTGGCAGGAGCTGGGTTGGGATGTTCGGGCCCATTTCGGACTGCTGCAGGCCGATACAGGTTCTCTGATCTAAATCAGCTTGCCACCGAAGTGCCGCCGAATTTCAGAGGCAATTCGGCCCCATTATATCCTATCGGCCATTGAAGTCAATGGCGAAAACATAGGGTATATTCTGGGGGCTGGAGGGGAGCGGGCTAGAGGGAGAGACTCCAAATTTGCAGGGTAGCTGCTGGAGCCTCTCCCCAAGATACCATCCAAGTTTCAAGAGCATTTTTCCCACCATAGAGAACAATGGAGGGGATAGGGGCAACCTGTTTGAGGGCCCATAGAATTGGACCCCCTGGTCCAATGCTCTTGAAACTTGGTTGGTTTTCCCCACTCCTCCACTTGCACCTGGCTGGATGACCTTGGGCAAGCTGTAGTTCTGATAAGAGCTGTTCTTGAAAAAGAGCAGTTTGCGTCAGAGCTCTCTCAGCCCCACCTCCCTCACAGGGTGTCTGTTGTGGGGAGGGGAAGGGGAAGGAGTTTGTAAGCCGCTCTGAGACACGAAGGGCGGGGTATAAATCCAATCTCTTCTTCTTCTTCTAAAGCCAGTAGCTCTTTTCCACTGCTACAGACAGACTAACATGGCGACCCATCTAGATTTATAAAGTAAAAGTTGCCCTCAAATGAAGGAAATAACCCCTCAGGGGAGATTTGAGTCCCCTTTTCTCTGGACAGGGTTCCTCAGCAGCTTCGAGGCTGTTATTTTCTCACACAGAGCACTTTTCCACAGAACCTACACACAACATTTAGGAAGGACGGGCTCTGAACAGGATGCTGACCCTCCAAACCCTCACTAAAAAGCCAAATGAGAGCCTGGATAAGCTGAGGCTCCTTTCCAGAGCCACAAAATCCCTATCCATCATCATCATCATCATCATCATCATCATCATCATCATCATTTCTTCATTCTTTTCATCCTTCATAAACTGAGGCTGGCTCAGCCCCTCCCCCCCAGCGGTATCCCCTAGGCTCTGATTGGCTGACAATCAGAGAGAGCCAGTTAGATGTAGTGGTTAAGTGCGCGGACCCTAATCTGGGGGAGCCAGGTTTTATTCCCCACTCCTCCACTTGCACCTGGCTGGATGACCTTGGGCAAGCCGTAGCTCTGATAAGAGCTGTTCTTGAAAAAGAGCCGTTTCTGTTCGAGCTCTCTCAGCCCCACCTAGCTCAGAAGGCGTTTGTTGTGGGGAGGGGAAGGGAAAGGAGTCTGTAAGCCGCTCTGAGACACCTTTGGGTAGTGAAGGGCGGGGTATAAATCCAATCTCCTCCTCTTCTTCTTCTTCTTCTTCTTCTTCTTCTTCTTCTTCTTCTTCGTTGATGCACGTGGGCCTCAGAGACTCCACCCCAATCACACATCCCCAGACTCTGGAGATTGTCCCATATAAGAAGTCACATACAGCTACCTGGTCCAAACACTGGTTCTGGCACCACAAGCTACTCTTTGGTTTGCTCTGCAAAGCTGGCATGTCTTCCAGGGGAATTGATCTTCTTCTTCTTCTTCTCCTCCTCCCCCTCCTCTTTTTCTCTCTCCTCCTCCTTCTCCTCCTCCTCCTCCTTTTCTCATGAGGCTTCAACCACAAGGATTGGTTCAGAGCCCTGGAGGCGAGGCGGGACCTTGCCACAGCTTCATCCTCACAAGAAGCTTCTCAGGGAGCAGAAGAGAATGGGAATCCCACCCCGGAGGTCCTTCGAGGACACAGCTTCAGACCAGCGAACAGGGAGCCAGTGCTTAGCACAGTGCTTAGCCACGGCAAATGTCACTGAACAGGGGGCCGTGGACTGACCATTCCAGATGCGACAGGATGACTTCAGTACCGGCACTGCACAGAATGGAAGTGTGGAGTCCCAGCTCAAAAGGTCTCTGTTACCAGCACTGTTCCCTTTTCCAAGTGACTGCTTCGTTTGACACATTAGCTCACAGAGTTTCCAAAGGCTTGTTTCTCAGCTGGCGTACGAACTGTCACAGAAGGATATTCGGTCGGGTCTCTAAAATCGGCTTGTTGTTTAAAAGCTTCGGCTAATCTGCATCTATCGATGGCAAACAATTTTGAAATGCAGTGTCAATTTCCATAAACATGACAATATCCGAGGAGAACACACACACGCGCACACACACACAGTTGAAATGCAATGTCTAATTAGAGCGCTGTGGTACACATACACGTAAATAACTTCTATTGTGTTGTTGTTTGAAACACTTTGGGGGGGGAGTTAAATAGTTCTCGTTATCATGGGGCGTGAGGATTAGCACAGCAATTAAAGAGCCAGTTTGGTGTAGTGGTTAAGTGTGCGGACTCTAATCTGGGAGAAGTGGGTTTAATTCCCCGCTCCTCCTGTCACACCTGCTGGATGACCTTGGGCAAGCCATAGTTCTATCAGAGCTGTCCTTTAAAGAGCTCTCTCAGCCCCACCTGCCTCACAGGGTGTCTGTTGTGGGGAGGGGGAGGGAAAGGAGTTTGTAAGCCGCTCTGAGACGCCTTTGGGTAGTGAAAGGCGGGGTATAAATCCAATCTCTTCTTCTTCTCAGCTTCACCCACCTCACCGGAAGTGACATCATCATGTCAGCAACTTCCGGGGGCTGCTCTGGTATTTGGGCAAAAACTGAATGGTAGGAGCTGGTTTTACCATAGAGTTTTTGCTCAGATACCAGAGCGTCACCCAGAAGTCACTGGCATGACAATGTCACTTCCTGTGTGACACCAGCAACATGACCTAGGCCTCCTACACCAGTTTGGTGTAGTGGTTAGGAGTGCAGACTCTAATTTGGGAGAACCGGGTTTGATTCCCCACTCCTCCACATGCAGCTGCTGGTGTGACCTTGGGTCAGTCATAAATTCTTTCAGAGGTGTTCTCTCAAGGGCAGTTCTCAAAAGTGCTCTCTCAGCCCCACCTACCTCCCAGGGTGTCTGTTGTGGGGAGGGGAAGGGAAAAGGAGATGGTAAGCTGCTCTGAGACTCCTTTGGGTAGTGAAGGGCGGGATATAAATCCAATCTCCTCCTCCTCCGCCTCCTCTTCCTCTTCTTCTTTTTCAGCTAAAAAGGAAACCAAACCTGCAGTAACATCAGGCTTCCCTCCTTCCCATCCTAGTCGCTTGGTCTAGATTTGTATGCCTTGACACAGACAGCCTAGGCTTGCCCGATCTCATTATATCTCGAAGGCAAGCAGGTTCAGCCCTGGTCAGTATTTGGATGGGAGACCATCAAGGAAGTCCAGGGTTGCTACGCAGAGGCAGGCAATGGCAGACTACCTCTGAATGACTCTTACCTTGAAAACTCTATGGGATCGTCACAAATCAGCTGTGACTTGATGGAACTTTACACACACCCAGCTTTGTCTGTGTAAAATTAAGAATAAGGGAAGAATAAGAGATAGAATTTATACCCCGCCCTTCACGCAGAGTCTCAGAGCAGCTTACAAACTCCTTTCCCTCCCCCTCCCCACAACAGGCACCCTGTGAGGTCGGTGGGGCTGAGCAAGCTCTGACAGAAACTGCTCTTTTTCAAGGACAGCTCTGACAGAACTTTGGCTTGCCCAAGGTCATCCAGCAGCTGCATGTGAAGGAGTGGGGGAATCAAACCCGGTTCTCCCAAGATTAGAGTCCGCGTACTTAACCACGACACCAAACTGGCTCTTTAATTGCTGTGACAATCCTCACAGCTATGATAATTAGAACTATTTAACCTCCCCCCCCCCCAAAAAAAATGTTTTTCAAGAGCTCTCCTTCACACCATAGTTCACTTTTGTGTTTGGAGCTAAGTAGAAATGTTTTCCCTCATATGCAAGATCCTTGATAATTGCATCACTGTTTGGTAATAGTTTTGTGGGCTAGGTTTTTGGAGAATCCAGTAGAACAGCTGGATTCAACAGCAAGAGCACCTTAGAGACCAACAAAATGTTGGGGGTATGAGCATTTAAGAGTCAAAGCATTTAAGAGTCAAAGATAGCCCAGGCTGGCCCGATTCCATCAGATCTTGGAAGCTAAGCAAGGGTCAGCCCCGGCTAGTATTTGGAAGGGTGATCTCGAAGGAATCCCGCGGGGCATGAAGCAGAGGCAGGGAATGACAACCCACCTTAGAAACATCTCTTGCCTTAAAAGCAAGTCTAGCTCGCCTCCTAGTGGTGCATAATGCGAAAAGAGCTCGAACTTCTGGCAGCCAGACAAACTTAGGATCTCCTGGCTATTCGACACACAAGGCCATGCCTATAATTAATTAATTAATTAATTAGTTGGACTACATTTATTTTATTACATTTATGAATTGCCCGCCCTGCAAGCAGTTAAAATACAATCCCCATAAAATTATCATAAAAAACCAGTAAATTAACAGTCCAGATGGCAATACGAGTTGGAATGCAGATACTGTTGGTCTCTAAGGTGCTTATCGGACTCAAATCTAGCTGTTATAAGAACATAAGAGAAGCCAGTGTTGGATCAGGCCAATGGCCCATCCAGTCCAACACTCTGTGTCACACAGTGGCCAAAAACACCAGGTGCCATCAGGAGGTCCACCAGTAGGGCCAGGCCACTAGGAGCCCCCTCCCACTGTTGCCCCCCTCCCCCAAGCACCAAGAATACAGAGCATCCCTTGCCCAAGACCGAGAGTTCCTATCTATACCTTGTGGCTAATAGCCACCAATGGACCTTTGCTCCATATGCTTATCTCATTCCCTCTTGAAGCCATCAATGCTTGTAGTCGCCGCCACCTCCTGGGGCAGTGAATTCCATGCCTTTTATCTGTCGAACTCATTTGTTATGAGGGCCGGATCTGATATAAATGACAACTTGGTGGGCAGAGCCACATGTGTCATAAAATGCAATACCAGGTAGCAGAGATATAAACTTTATAAAGGACACAAACACAAAGGATTTTTTTAAAGTTAAAATAAAAAAACGTGCTTCAAACATTTGCACTCCCTGCAATATTTTGTTTATTTAACCGTGTCTGATAACTGACACCTCTTGCTCTGAATTATCGCATCAAAATGTCTGTGCTGTTGCAGTCTTGAGTGTGCTGTTCAGGTGTGTATCTGTAAGCTGCAAACCTACGATGACGCAGCAGCAGCAGAACTGGAAGAAGAAGCAGAAGACAGCCAGTTCCACTGTGGGCCTGATGGAAGCCCTCCGGGGGCCTGATCCGGCCCTCAGGCTGCATGTTTAACACCCCTTGCCTAGGGCATCCCTGAGAACGGTTTGTCCAGCCGCTGCTTAATGACTGCCAGGGAGAGGGAGCTCGCCACCTACCTAGACAGCTGATCCCACTCTTGCACAACTCTGACTGTCAAAACGTTGTTCCTAATATCCAGCCGGTATCTTCCTGCCCTTAATTTAAACCCATTCTTGTGAGTCCTCTCCTCTGCTGCCCACAGGAAGAGCTCCCTGCCCTCCTCTAAGTGACAGCCCTTTGGATACTCTTGAAGTCAACCTCCTTCTCTGGAACCCGTTCTTTTTTGCAAACGTTGTATGCCACCTTCCTACCCAATCGAGGCCAGCAAGTTGTTTTTTTCAAATTAACAACTAGCCTAAAAACGTGTTGTTGTTGTTTTTTTAATCATCAAAAGGGTATCTTTGAACAACGCCATTTGATTTCAGTTTCTGAGTTGTGTTTGTATGTTATTTAGTGGAGGCAGTATTAATTAATGCCATTAGGCATTCGGTGGCGCTTCCCGATGTTGCTTCTTGTCATCTGATGTGCATTCTTTTGTGTTCCAGGGCAAAAAATAAAACTTTAAATATAGCCTGATTGTAATGTGAGGCCTGTTACTCACAAATTCAGCTGCACACGATTGCATAAGCATTGTGGTCGAGGTGACATTAGAAATAGGGGGCTGAAAGGAAATGGGTTCCCAGTCCTGGCACATCCTAGCAAAGCAGTTCTGCAAAGGTGTAGGTTCGGGACGATAAACTTCTGTGTTTACATACTTCTTGAGTTTTTACACTGGGTGGCGAGCTGTTCTTGAAAAAAGAGCAGTTTCTGTCAGAGTTCTCTCAGCCCCACCTACCTCACAGGGTGTCTGTCGTGGGGAGGGGGAGGGAAAGGAGTTTGTAAGCCGCTCTGAGACACATTTGGGTAGTGAAGGGCGGGATATAAATCCAATCTCTTCTCTTCTTCTTCTTCTATTTAGTGGAGGCAGTGTTAATTAATGCCATTAGGCATTCGGTGGCGCTTCCCGATGTTGCTTCTTGTCATCTGATGTGCATTCTTTTGTGTTCCAGAGCAAAAAATAAAACTTTAAATATAGCCTGATTGTAATGTGAGGCCTGTTACTCACAAATTCAGCTGCACACGATTGCATAAGCATTGTGGTCGAGGTGACATTAGAAATAGGGGGCTGAAAGGAAATGGGTTCCCAGTCCTGGCACATCCTAGCAAAGCAGTTCTGCAAAGGTGTAGGTTCGGGACGATAAACTTCTGTGTTTACATACTTCTTGAGTTTTTACACTGGGTGGCAGGAGTCCCTAGATGTGTTGCAGGAACTGTGCTTAGAATGGAACTTGCACAATTCTCTTTTGAGTCTAGGGCCTGGGAAGAAGGAGGAGGAGGAGATTGGATTTATACCCCTCCCTCCGTGTGGAGTAGGAGCTGTGGTGGCTCAAGTGGTTAAGACGCTGAACTGCAGGCTGTGGAAGGTCAGTAGTTCAGCAGTTCGAGACCTGGGTGCTGCATGACGGAGTGAGCTCCCGTCTCTAGTTCCAGCTCCTGCCAACCTAGCAGTCCGAAAGCAAGAAATTGCAAGTAGATAAAAAGGGACCACTTCGGTGGGAAGGTGTCAGCACTCCGTGTGCCTTGGTGTTTAGTCATGCCGGCCACATGACCACAGAAACGTCTTCGGACAGCGCTGGCTCTTCGGCTTTGAAACGGAGATGAGCACCGCAACCCTAGAGTCGGATTCGACTTTACCTTTACCTTTTTTACCACAAGGAGTCTCAGAGCGATTTACAATCCCCTTCCTCTCCTCACAACTGACACCCTGTGAGGGAGGTGGGGCTTAGAGAGCTCTTTCCAGAACTGCTCTTGAGAGAACAGCTCTGACAGAACTTTGACTGACCCAAGGTCACCCAGCAGCTGCATGTGGAGGAGTGGGGATTAAAATCCAGTTCTCCAGATAAGCATCGGCTTCTCCTAACCACTACACCACCCAGTGCCCAAGGAGGTCTCCCACACCAGCTAAAGCAGGATAACTACGGAGGTGTGTGGGAAAGATACGCAGACAGCAAGCTCGAATTGCTTGGCCTTCCCCCTATATTGCTTAATAACATAAACTACCAAGGGTGACTAATCTTCATCAGGCATGCATGTTCTATCCTTGCATTAGGGATTCCTCCCCCCAGAATCGTACCTTTATGCTTTTCCAAATTGGGAAATTATGACTGCCACGAAAAAGGTTCGCTTTGCGAAAATTCCATGTGATTGTGTTTCTGGTGTAATAGAGACACCGGACCATCTTTTAATAATCTGTTACAAGTGACAGTCCCCATAGCCCTCTGGATTACCCCGATTCTGTTTAAATATCAACTTCCTCTGGAACCCTGCGTGATATCTCCACTATTGGCAGATTCTAATCCAGAAACATTCTGCTCTGTTGCAAAATACCTGACAGTAGTGATCTGAAACGATGCCTAGACTACATGATCTAATGGGCTCTTAATTTATAATTAATTCCAGAGATTTTAGCAGAAAGTTTATCCTGTTTTACTCATATCATTTTCCTATATATATTTTTACATTAGCATATTGATCCTCTTGGGATATTTTATCTCCTATTTCGATATGAATCCAAAGTCTCCTGTTTTGCAGTATTTATCATCTTGTGATGGTTCTTGATAATTAGATAATGTGTCTTTGGATCTGTGTTAATTGTTTTATACAATATGTTATGTTGTCGCAATTCTTAACTCTGCTGTGGTTTGAGCTTGAGACCTTTGGTCAAATGAGCTAATAAATAAAAGGAAGGATAATCTGTGTGTCTGTTAAGTGTCCTGAGTTGCTTCCAATTTACGTCAATCCTATAAATTAATGACCTCAAAAACCTCCTATCATTAACAGCCTTGTTCCTGGTCTTGGAAACGAGGGTCATGACTCCCTTGACTGAGTCAATCCATCTCATGTTGAGTCTCCCCCCTAACCTTCTGCCTTCAACTTTTCCTGGCAGGATTGCCTTTTCCAGGTCCTCTTTTCTTCTTATAATGTGACTAAAGAACGATAGCCTCAGTGTAGTCATTTTAGCTTCTAGACAGAATTCATGCTTGATTTGTTCTAGAATCCATTTGTTTGTCTTTGTGGCGGTTCACGGTATCCATAAAACTCTCCCCCAACACAACGTTTTGAAGGAATAAGCTTTTGGGTGTAGCAGTTAAGTGTGTGGACTCTAATCTGGGAGAACTGGATTTGATTCCCCGCTCCTCCACATGCAGCTGCTGGATGACCTTGGGAAAGCCATAGTTCTGTCAGAGGTGCTCTTGAAAAGAGCAGTTTCTGTCAGAGCCCTCTCAGCCCCACCTATGTCACAGGGTGTCTGTTGTGGGGAGCGGAAGGGAAAGGAGTTTGTAAGCTGCTCTGAGACTCCAAGTGAAAGGTGGGGTATAAATCCAATCTCCTCCTCCTCCTCCTCCTCCTCCTCTTCTTCTTCCAGCTTTTGCAGGGTTGCAAATGGAGGATACCTGGGGCTCCAATAGATAGGATGGAGGTCACAGGTCTCCATCGGTCTGTCAAAAGTAAATTGCCTGCACCTGCAGCTGTGATGCAGACTGACACCTTGAAGGAAGAGACGGAGGGATTTAACTTAATCGAAACCATGTTCTCCACACTGTTATTAATGGTTCTGAAGAAGGAAATGAAGTGTCCTTCTAACATTTATTTATTTATTTATTGCCCTGAAAGGTTGATGAGATACAGCAGTTTGGGGTTTAAACCAAGTCACAGCTTTATTAACGAACTACACCATGGCTGTTAAACTTCTGGCCTGTTCTAGAACCTGGGGGAAAGGAAGCAGCCTTCCTATATGCTGTTGAATCCATTGGTCCTGTCAATTGGACTGTCTCAGGAATCTTCCAAGACATCTTATGAGCCTATGTGAGAAGCCACCTGTGCCAAAGGAAGGACAAAAAAGAACCTCCAGGTTGCTTTTCCACACCCTTTGGAATGCTGCCCACAAGTTTCATTTTGATTCAAGTCTAGTAGCACCTCAAGGTAAAGGTCAAGGTTTCCCTTGCTCGAAAGCTAGTCGAATCTGACTCTAGGGGGCGGTGCTCATCTCCGTTTCCAAGCTGCAGAGCCAGCACTGTCCAAAGACTTCTCCATGGTCATGTGGCCGGCATGACTAAACATCGAGGTGTACGGAACACTGTTACCTTCTCACCAAAGCGGTACCTGTTTATCTCCTTGCAATTTCTTGCTTTCGAACTGCTAGGCTGGCAGGAGCTGGGGCCAGAGACGAGAGTTCGCTCCATCATGCAGCACTCAGGTCTTGAACTGCCGAACTACCGACCTTCCAGTCTGCAGCTCAGCATATGAGCTGTCAAGAGTCAAAGACACGAGTAGAAATCTCCATTTCTCCATTTTTGAGAGCTTTGACTCTTGAAAGCTTATATCCTGAAACTCTTGTGGATCTCTATGGTTCTAGTTTGGTTTGGTGCAGAGGTTCGGAGCGCGAACTCTGATCTGGGAGAACTGCATTTGATTCCCCACTCTTCCACATGCAGCTCTCGGTGTGACCTTGGATCAGTCACAAGTTCTTTCAGAGATTTTCTCTCAAGAGCAGTCCTCGAAAGAGCTCTTTCCGCCCCACCTACCTCACAGGGAGTCTGTTGTGGGGAGGGGAAGGGAAAGGAGATTGTAAGCCACTCTGAGTGAAGGGTGGGGTATAAACCCAATCTCCTCCTCCTCTTCTTCTTTTTCTCCTCCTCCTCCTCCTCTTCCTCCTCCTCCTCTCAATAAAAATGCAACTTGTGGGCTTCATTCCAAAGACTGTCTTCTCATGTCTGACAAAGGGACCTGTGACTTTCAAAAGCTCATACCCGCCACCCCAAATTTCGTTGACCTCTGAGGTTTTACTTAGCTCAAATCAAAATGAAACTTGTGGGCTACATTTCTAAGCATGCCTACTCGTGTCTAACAGTGAGAGCTTTGACTCTCAAGAACTCTATGATGCTACTGAACTCAAATCTCTTTCACCACAGACCGACACAGCTACCCCCTGAAACAAAGTTTCATTTTGGTAGGAAATGAGAACCGACTATTATTCGGGTACCCCTCAAACCCAGTGTTCGGATGTAACATTCATTTAGGAAATAAGAAGTACCTCGGTATAATTCTCCATGAAGTAGTACTAGAAGAGATGAAAGGGAATGGACAAGCAAGTCTGTCACATTCAGCTGACTGGAAGTAACACTGAAGAGTGAGCTTCTGAGGCCGAGATAACAGTTCGGCACATTCTTTGTGCTGGGAAGTAGGAAAGAAGTGAGTGCCAGAAAGAATCCCATCTTCCCCCTATGGGTTGTCATTTAATGCCACAGAAACGCGCCACTCTATATGTATGAAGCTCCTTATGAATTTTAACACATTTCATGACTCATATGTCAAGTATCAAGCATGAGCTCTCCGGGAGAGGGGAGACGGAATGGGGGGAAAGTAATAAAAGAAGGATAAAGCGGGTGCATGGCCCTGAAATAATACGGATGTGAAACAAATCTGGAAATTACACACCAAATTAAATATCTAAACGGAAGGAGGGAGACAGACAAGCCAACATTTACCTACGGGAGGAGAGACATCAGAATATTCATTGCCGCATCTATATAGTGAAAAGGGTCCGGAGTAAACAATGGATCACGGCGCTTGCCAATGGGAGTTGAAGGAGATGTCCTGCATTTCACCGTGTCTTCTTCGGATACAGCAGGGCAACTGCATATGGTATATTGAAACGGCTAAAGCTAATTGTACAAGAGTCCCCCTTCCCAGAAAAATAAATGACTGTGGAAGAAAACCGTGGTGGTGGTGGGAAGTGTGATCATGTTACAGCCAATTGATGTCAACCTCCAAGGTTTTCAAGGCAAGGGACAAACAAAAGTGACTTGCCCTTGCCTGCCTCTGCGTAGCAACCTTGGACTTCCTCGGCGGTCTCCCATCCAAATACTGGATAAGGCCAACCCTACTTAACTTCCAAGATTGGACAAGATCAAGCTAGTCTGGGACATCCAGGTCAGGACATGAACAGAGGTGGTTTGCCCTTGCCTGCCTCTGGGTAGCAACCCTGGACTTTCCTGCATGGGATAGAGCAGGTAGAGAAAGAGGTACTTTTCTCCCTTTCTCACAATACAAGAACTCGTGGGCACTCCATGAAATTGCTGAGCGGTCGGGTTAGAACGGATAAAAGGAAGTCCTTCTTCACCCAAAGAGTGATTCACACATGGAATTCACTGCCGCAGGAAGTGGTGGCGGCTACAAGCATGGACGGCTTCAAGGGGGAACTGGATAAGCATATGGAGCAGAGGTCCATCAGTGGCTCTTAGCCACAAGGTATAGATAGGGGCTCTGGGGCAAGTGATGCTCTGTCTTCTTGGTGCTTTTTTTTGGGGGGGGGGCCAACAGTGGGAGGGCTTCTAGTGTCCTGGTCCCACTGCTGGACCTCCTGATGGCACCTGGTATTTCTGGCCACTGTGTGACACAGAGTGTTGGACTGGATGGGCCTTTGGCCTGATCCAACGTTGGCGTCTCTTATGTTCTCTTATGACTTCCTTGGTGGTCTCCCATCCAAGGACTAACCACAGCTGACCCTGCTTAGCTTCTGAGATCTGATGAGACCGTGCTAGACTGAGCCATCTAGATCACAGGAAAATGTCGTAGAAGAAGGTTGTTTTTTATACCTCACTTTTCTCTCCCTAAAGGCATCTCAAAGCAGCTTACAATTGTCTTCCCTTCCTCTCCCCGCAACAGGCACCCTGTGAGGTGGGTGCGGCTGAGAGAGGCCTGAGAGAGCTGTGACTGACCCAAGGTCACCCAGCTGGCTTCATGTGGAGGAGTGGGGAATCAAACCTGGTTCTCCGGATCAGAGTCCGCCGCTCTTAACCACGACACTACAACCGTACCTGCTGACACTTACATCAAACTATTCAGTGAGGTGTTAATTGCACTGCACTGGGTGTAAAGTTGTCCTCCAGTTTAAATTTATTTGCTTGATTCATAGCCCCCACCCCTACCCCGTTCTCACTGAGACGGATGGAAGAGTCTTGTCTTGGACACTGATGCTCTGTATTCTTGGTGCTTTGGGGGGCAATGCTGGGAGGGCTTCTGGAGTTCTGGCCCAACTGGTGGACCTTCAGATGGCACCTGGGTTTTAGCTACTGTGTGACTCAGAGAGTCGGACTGGATGAGCCATTGGCCTGATCCAACATGACTTCTCTAATGTTCTTATGTCTGGGGCACTGATGCTTTGTATTCTTGGTGCTTGGGCAGCAACAGTGGGAGGATTTCTGGAGTTCTGGCCATGCTGGTGGACCTCCTGATGGCACCTGGGTTTTGACCACTGTGACACAGCGTGTTGGGCTGGATGGGCCATTGGCCTGATCCAGCATGCCTTCTCTTGTGTTCTTATGTCTGGGGCAGTGATGCTCTATATTCTTGGTGCTTGGGGGACAACAGTGGGAGGATTTCTGGAGTTCTGGGCCCACTGGTGGACCTCCTGATGGCACTTGGGTTTGGGCAATTGTGTGACACAGAGTGTTGGACTAGATGGGCCACTGGCCTGATCCAACATGGCTTCTCTTATGTTCTTAGAAGATCCAGTGGTGGGGCAGATTGCAGCACTCTCAGCATTAAGGTTGCCAGCTCCAGGTTGAGAAATACCTGGAGATTTGGGGGAGTGCCTGGGGAGAGTGGAGTCTGGGGAGTAGAAGGACTTCATTGGAGTATAATGCTGTAGTGTCCACCCTCCAAAGTACCCATTCTCTCCAGGGGGACTGATCTGGGTTTGTCCTGAGAGCACTTGAAATAGCAGGAGGCCTCCAGGTGCCACCTAGATGTTGGCAGCCTTACCCAGGACAGAGTTGGGCAGTTTGCAGTGGATCCGAGGGTCAACGCCATCGCACCATTAAAAAAACAACAACAACCCAAGTCAAAGAGGAATGATTTCGCTTTTTCCAAGCCATATCATCATTATTATTTTTCCTGGTCAGCTAAACACAAATGGTCATTCTTCTTCTTTATATGGATGTTGCGGAATGGGACTGGGGGAAAGTCTGTAAACAAAACCCCCGAAGGACTTTTGTTTCCATTAATCAAATGCATTAATGTTCCCGTCATTGTTTAAATAACAGAGACTCATTTGAGATGTTTATCCTTTCTCATGGCCTTGGAGCCTCCCATGGACATTGCGGTGGAACTGGCCTGCTCAAGCCTGCAGGCTACATTCCCTCCAGCCTTCCAAGGTTTCCCCAACACCTGGAGAGGCTTTTCTTTCTCTCCGGTAACTCACCACCACCTAAGGTTGCCAGATCTTCACTGGGGGTGGGGAAAACCCTGCTTTTGGGGGGCTGCTTTCCCACCACCGGCCAGTTGAGATCATCTGGATGTCGCCTGGAAATGACGTCATCACATTGCTGACATTGGGGGGTGATGCTCTAGTTTTTGGGCAAAACTCTATGGTAAAATCACCTACAAACCATAGAGTCTTGCCCAAAAACTAGAGTGTCCCCCCGGCGTTGGCGATGTGATGATGACGTCACTTCCGGGTGACATCATCGTGCCACGCGCGCAAAGCTTGTGCAGCAGACCATCCCCGCCTTTCACTCAGAGTCTCGGAGCAGCTTACTTCTCCTTTCCCTCCCCCTCCCTACAAGAGATCTCGTGGGATCTCACGGGAGGTGATGGTGGAGCCTATGAGGTAGGTGGGGCTGAGAGAGCTGTTTCGAGGACTGCTTTTGAGAGAAAAGCTCTGAGGGAACTTGTGACGGACCCAAGTTTACACCAGCAGCCACATGTGGAGGAGTAGGGAATCAAACCCAGTTCTCCCAGACAAGAACCACTAACGGCATCAAAAGTTATGAAGTATTTATAGAAAAAGAAAATGTTCTCAAGCATACTTTTAGTACAGCAGCAGATTGAACAAGGGATTCAAAAGAAATTGGGAAAACACAAATCCTCTGTCCCTCTCTCTAATGCCCTATCAGATGTTGAAATCTGTCATCCCAGCTCATCCCAGTCCTCCGACAGGCTCCTTAGTTTAGGAAGTTATAGATCTCCACAGAGTTTCCATTACTTTGAAGCCTTCTGTAGCTCTCCAGGCCAGCATATGGTCAATGGCCGCCTCCTCCAGTTTGGTGTAGTGGTTAAGTGTACGGACTCTAATCTGGGATAACCGGGTTTGATGCCCCTCTCCTCCACATGCAGCTGCTGGATGACCTTGGGCAAGCTGTAGTTCTGGCATAGCTGTTCTTGAAAAAGAGCAGTTTCTGCCAGAGCTCTCTCACCCCCACCTACCTCATAGGGTGTCTGTTGTGGGGAGGGTAAGGGAAAGGACTTTGTAAGCCATTCTGAGACACCTTTGTGTAGTGAAGGGTGGGGTATAAATCCAATCTCTCTCCTCCTCCTCCTCCTCCTCCTCCTCCTCCTCCTCCTCCTCCTCCTCCAATAAATCCAATCTCTCTCCTCCTCCTCCTCCTCCTCCCCTGGATAAAATGGCGGCTTTGGAGGGTGGACTTTATGACATTACACCCCACTGAGTTCCCTGCCCTCCCCAGGTATTTACAGGTTCTGAGACTCCTTTGGGTAGTGAAGGGTGGGGTATAAATCCAATCTCCTCCTCCTCCTTCTCCTCTTCTTCTTCTTCCTCCTCTTCCTCTTCTTCTTCCTCCTCCTCCTCCTCTTCTTCTTCTTCCTCCTCTTCCTCCTCCTCCTCTTCTTCTTCTCCCTCCTCCTCTTCTTCTTCCTCCTCCTCCTCTTCTTCTTCTTCCTCTTCCTCCTCTTCCTCTTCCTTCTCCTCCTCCTCCTCCTCCTCCTCTTCTTCTTCAGATCTTGGAAGCTAAGCAGGGTCAGCCCTGACTAGTATTTGGATGGGAGACCACTGTAGTTGCCATCCTCCAGGTGGTAGTTGCAGGTCTCCCACTATCACAACTGATCTCCTCCTCCTCCTCCTCCTCCTCCTCTTCTTCTTCTTCTTCCTCCTCCTCCTCCTCTTCTTCTTCTTCTTCCTCCTCCTCCTCCTCTTCTTCTTCTTCTTCCTCCTCCTCCTCCTCTTCTTCTTCTTCTTCCTCCTCCTCCTCCTCTTCTTCTTCTTCTTCCTCCTCCTCCTCCTCTTCTTCTTCTTCTTCCTCCTCCTCCTCCTCTTCTTCTTCTTCTTCCTCCTCCTCCTCCTCTTCTTCTTCTTCTTCCTCCTCCTCCTCCTCTTCTTCTTCTTCTTCCTCCTCCTCCTCCTCTTCTTCTTCTTCTTCCTCCTCCTCCTCCTCTTCTTCTTCTTCTTCCTCCTCCTCCTCCTCTTCTTCTTCTTCTTCCTCCTCCTCCTCCTCCTCTTCTTCTTTTTCTTCTTCTTCCTCTTCCTCATCTTCCTTCTCCTTCTCCTTCTTCTTCAGACCTCAGCTAAGAGTTCTGTCTGGTCTGATGGACTCAGCACAAAAAGAGAGCTTCTTATTGCTGCAAGGCATTTTTATCATATCTGTTTCTCCACTCATTGGCCAGGTCAGGTTGGGTCAGAAAAAGGAATTATCACAGGTGGTTGTTCTTATAATACACCGGAGCCACTCACACTGTATGATAGGTAGCAATGACTGAGGGTGTTAATAAGGAGAGTAGCCTTTAGTTTCAACGAGTTTAACATATTTATACATATGGTCACCAAGAATTAGATTACAGATCCGTTTTTGTTCATAGTTGATATTATACATATAGAGGACATTACTTGTGCTTGTACTCTTCTTTTTGAGCTTTCACTTCCTCCTTTTATATTTACGTGTACTTTTAAGTGAAAGAATAAAAATAAATTTAAAAAAGGGGGGGAAGAAAAGAAAAAGGAACTTTTCCTGAAACCTCCAAAATTTCCCTTCCTGAAGCCTCTCTGGTATTTAACACCTCCAAATCTCAGTTCCCTGCTAGGAGGGGGAGAAGTGGGTGGCTCTCATCCATCCCATTGTCTCTAACTAGACCTAGCTGAGATGAGCCTGGAAAGCCACTGACTTCCCCCCTTCCTGCCAGGTCTCTGCCCAGAGGAGGGGGGGAAATAAACTTTTAAAACTTCCCAGTGAAGGTTTTGCTCATTTCAGACCGCCAAAGGAAAAAAAAACCAACGCATTTCTTCACAGGCATTTTGGCCAACATCGGAATCTCCGTGTTCTTGAGAATCCTTGACCCCTAAAGGACTGCTGGTTTCTTGGGAAAACACGACCTCTCTGAAGTCTAGCAAAGATTAGTTCTGCCACTGAAGCTCTGAACTTCAGGATCCCATAGAAGCGGAGTCCGGCTCCTACGTGCCAAGACGGTTCTGATGGAGAGACGGTGACAAGTTAATAACTGCGTGGCATTTCCCTGACGTCTCGCTTGAGCTGGGGTGACATTTTATCACCCAAAGTAGCAGAAAACACAACTTGGGCCTGATAAAACTCCGGGGGGGGGGGAGAGTTAGGCCTTGGATCAGGGTTTCCAATTTCCAGGTGGGGCCTGGAGATCTCCCAGAATCACAACTGGAGAAAAAGCACTGCTTTGGAGGGTGGACTCTACGTAATTATACCCTGCTGAGGCCAGTTTGGTGTAGTGGTTAAGTGCACAGACTCTAATCTGGGAGAACCGGGTTTGATTCCGCACTCCTCCACTTGCACCTGCAGATGTGACCTTGGGTCAGTCACAAGCTCTGGCACAGCTGTCCTTGAAAAAGAGCAGTTTGTGTCAGAGTTCTCTCAGCCCCACCCACCCCACAGGGTGTCTGTTGTGGGGAGGGGAAGGGAAAGGAGTTTGTAAGCTGCTCTGAGACTCCAAGTGAAGGGCGGGGTATAAATCCAATCTCTTCTTCTTCTTCTTCTTCTTCTTCTTCTTCTTCTTCTTCTTCTTCTTCTTCTTCTTCTTCTTCTTCTTCTTCTTCTTCTTCTTCTTCTTCTT
>NW_015159795.1:188094-194238 GCF_001447785.1 Gekko japonicus
TTTCCCCGCCCCCCGGGGGGACTTGGCAAGCCTATCCACCTGGAAGTTGTCATCCTATAGTCCTTGATAGTGAGTAAGGTCAGAACATATGAGATTGGGGCCCTGCGGGATCTGTTTCAGTTCCACGGGGCCTGTAAAACAGAGACTTCTGCCAGGCCTTTGGTTGAGACAGCGGGTGTCTAAATTACATCGGCCTCCCCTGCTCTGCGCTACCCGACTGCCCTGTCCACACTGTTCCATCTGGTGTATTGACGGTCTTTGCCCACTGCCCAGAAATTGGTCCATTGTAGTTGCATCTACATGCAGAAGCTCTGGGAGCACTCCCCAACTGTGGTGGATGGCCATCTGGGCTACTGTAATTGTTGTCATAGTTTTAATTTGGAAAGATGTTTTAACTGATTGTTTTATCTCTTTGTTGTAACCCACCCTGAGCTCTGCAGTGCAGGGGAGGGTGGGATAAAAGTCAGATAGATAGACAGACGGACGGACGGACGGACAGACAGACAGACAGACAGACAGATAGATAGTTGGATAGATAGATAGATAGTTGGATAGATAGATAGTTGGATAGACAGATAGTTGGATAGACAGATAGTTGGATAGATAGTTAGATAGATAGTTGGATAGATAGATAGTTGGATAGATAGATAGTTGGATAGATAGATAGTTGGATAGATAGATAGTTGGATAGATAGTTGGATAGATGGATGGATGGATAGATGATGGATGGATGGATAGATGATAATAGATAGACAGACAGACAGACAGACAGACAGACAAAAGAACTAATCTCCAGATTAGAGGGACCAAACCCCTTGATGAAAATGGCTGCTTTGTGTTGTGGTTAGGAGCGCAGACTGTAGTCTGGGAGAACCGGGTTTGATTCCCTACTTCTCCACATACAGCCAGCTAGTGTGACCCTGGGTCAGTCACAAATTCTTTCAGAGCTGTTCTCTCACGGGCCGTCCTCAAGAGAGCTTTCTCAGCCCCGCCTTCCTCACAGGGTGTCTGTTGTCGGGGAGGGGAAGGGAAAGGAGATTGTAAACCACTCTGAGACTCCTTCGGGTAGTGAAGGGCGGGGTATAAATCAAATCTCTCTTCTTCCTCCTCCTCCTCCTCTTCTTCTTCTAATGGCATCTATGGAATTTTTGGCCCACTGAGATCCCACCCCCTTTCCAAGCTCTGCCCTCCCCAGGCTCCACCCCCAAATTTCCAAGAATCCCCCAACCCGGAGTTCTCAACCCTAAGTCCCGCGACATGTTTTGAACTTTGCCATCTTTCAAGGTCTCAGTTTCCCCCTGCCCATCATGCACATCCACATACCATGAGACATTTTCACACAAAACAGCTAATTGGCAGTGTGACTTCCTTCTGAATCTTTACTGGGTCCTCAACAGAGGTGATCATTTGTAAATAATCATCTCGATCATTACATTTGTTCTAATTAAACAATGAGGCATATCAGGAGAACAGTAATCATGAGATAATCACAGCCCGGGCGTAATTATCAGGTGCGGGGCACCGCCAAGTATCTCGAATGCCGTCGAGTGTGATTATCTTGCAATAACTGCACCCTGTAGGTTGCCTAATTTTTCATTGCAAAATGGAATTATTTTTATTAAAGCGAACAAGGGGTGGTAAGGAGGGAAGCTGTCCTTTTCTCTTACGAGAGACGCGGGGAAGACGGATTGCTTACCATGCTTAGAAGGAATACAGGAATGTCAGGTGGGCCAGTAATGGTGTGGATTAATCACTGACGGCAGGTGCTCGGGCGTGTGGCGTTGGCATGATGAGGAAGAACGGTGGACTTCACGTGTCTGGCTCTACATGCCTTTTAAAACGAGGGCCGAATCCGCTGCACTCAGCGGAGCTGCATCACATCCAAATCGCGAGATGTGATAGTCCCGCTGTCCACTGTCTTGGTCATCATTGGGGTAAATCGTCATAGAAACCACTCTCCCAAGCAGCCATTTCCTCCAGGGGAACTGATCTCTGCAGTCTGGAGATGAGCTGTAATTCCAGGCGATTGCCAGGCCCCACCTGGAGGCTGGCACCCCTAGCCGTGAGACCGGAACACGTGACTAGGAATGGATGGAAGAAAGTGGGGTGTCCTCATCATCCAAACCGAATTCAGTTCAAGGTGCTGGTTCTTACCTTTAAAACCTTATATGGTCAGGGGCCTACATACCTAAGGGACCACCTTTCCCCACATGTTCCCCAGAGAGCACTACGATCGGGGTCCCAAAACCGCCTGGCTCTTGCGGGCCCCAAGGAAGCCAGGCTGGCTGCGACAAGGGCCAGGGCTTTCTCAGTGGCAGCTCCATACTGCTAGAATGAACTCCCGGAGGACATCAGGGCATTGCGGGAACTTTTATAGTTCTGCTGTGCCTGAAAGACGGAGCTCTTCCACCAGGCCTTTGATTAGGGAGCCGCACCACTTAGAGCGAGGCCCTGGCCCCAACAGCGACATCAATATTAACATCAATATCAATATTATTACACCACCAACCCCCTGACACAACCCAGACTATGCTGACTGCATACTTCTGATTGCTGCAAAGGTCTGCCATCGTTATATTAGTTGTACTAGCACTTGATAATTTGTTATATTTAGGACTGTATTGCTGTGATTTTATTACCCGGGTTATGGGATGGAGACAGCACTGGTCGCCCTCACAGATGACCTCTGGAGGCATCTGGATCGGGGCGTGACGGCGGTGCTGCTGTTGTTAGATCTGTCGGCGGCGTTCAACATGGTCGATCATCAGCTGCTCGCCCACCGCCTCGCCGACGTGGGGATCCGGGGGCTGGCCCTGCAATGTCTTGTCTCCTTTCTCCAGGGTCGGGGACAAAGGGTGGCACTTGGGGAGAAGCAGTCCCGAAGGGACCCACTGGTTTGTGGAGTGCCCCAAAGAGCGGTGCTCTCCCCAATGTTATTTAACATCTATATGCGCCCCCTTGCCCAGATTTCCCGGAGGCATGGGCTTGGGTGTCATCAATATGCAGATGACACCCAGCTCTATTTGTTGTTGGGTGGTCAGTCTGGCTCTACCCCGGAAGGTTAGTGGTAACGAGGACCAGGGCATTCTCCCTGGAGGTGCCAACACTGTGGAACAAGCTCCCTCCAACGCTGTGGATCAGAGCTCTACGGGACCTCCAGCGATTCCATAGAGCCGTTAAAACGGAGCTATTCCGCCAAGCGTTTCAATAAGAACTGACTACACCGGTGGTGTCGCACTAGCACTTTATCACAGGGTGTATTAGCTGGGATTTTATGGTACTGTATTTTATATTTTGTAATCATTGGCTATGTTGGTATTAAATGGTTTGTAAGCCGCCCTGAGCTGCCTCAGCAGGAGAGCGGGGTAGAAATTTAATAAATAAATAAAATAATAAATAAATCTTCTTGTTTTACTGTTTTCTACAGTTTTGTAAGCCGCCCTGAGACGGCTTTGCAGGGAAGGCGGGATATAAATCAAATAAATAAATAAATAAATATCCACAGGACATAGACTCTTAAAGAAACTGTTCAGGTATCCAGCCTGACGATCCTTTGCCATTGGATTTGTCTGGATGCGGCACAAACCTGCAGAAAGCCGGATCCTGGCCCAGCAGCCAGGTGTTGCAACCCGACAGGAAAGGATCCGAGGGCAACCTGTGTCAGTCTGCAGGAGAACCCTTAGATATGAATCCCCTACCACCTTAAAGACAAGAAGATTTGGGATGGGGGGTATAAGGTTTTCGGAGACTAAGCTGTCTTTGTCAGATACAAGTATGAGGAAAGGCTGAAGAACCCAGGATTTCTCCATTTAAAAAGAGATGACTGTGGTGGTGGTGGTGGTGGGGACATGATAGAGGTTTATAAAGTTATGTATGGGGTGGGGAGAGTGGACAAAGAGAACCACTGGTCTGATCCAGCAGGGCTCTTCTGATGTTCTTATGAAGGCCTCGGCCTCTCTGCCCTGTTGTTGGCCCTCCAGAGGAACTGGTTGGCCCCTGTGTGAGACGGGATGCTGGACTAGATGTACCACTGGCCTGATCCAGCAGGGCTCTTCTTCTGTTGATCCTTATCAGACAAAGGGACCTTTGACTCGCAAAAGCTTATACCCTGAAAATCTTGTTGATTAAGGTTCTACTGGACTCAAATCTAACTGTTCCAACAGGAAAGGAATGTTGATTTTGCTGCAGCTGAGAGCTGTCAAAGGGATTGCCAGCCACCTGGCAGCCCATAATGTATGGCAGGTGGGCTGTATTCGGCTTCATGGGTCACAGGTAGGGCTTCCAAATCTCGCCAAATCGCGGCGGGAGATCGCATGTCTTTGCAGAATCCCTGCCGCGGGGACGGCGAGACGTGTTGCACCGCCATTACCAGGACATGACACTACGCGTCGCTCTGGCCCCATTGTCACAGCGACGCGTAGCGTCCTGTCCTGGCGGCGGCGGGTGCAACGCGTCTCACCGTCCCCGTGGCAGGGATTCTGCAAAGACATGCAATCCCCCGCCGCGACTTGGCAACCCTAGTCACAGGTTCTACTGGCCCCAAATCAACTATGCCACTGTCATGGAAACACAGTGAGGCCAGGTTCAGCCCTCTGCTTTTCAGGATTTAAATCCCCTCATCCTCTCTTAGTGTGGTGTAGTGGCTAAGTGCACGGACTCTAATCTGGGAGAACCGGGTTTGATTCCTCACTCCTCCACTTGTACCTGCTGGTAACCGTGGGCAAGCCACAGTTCTGATAAGAGCTGTCCTTGAAAAACAGCAGTTTCTGTCAGAGCTCTCTCAGCCCCACCCACCTCACAGGGTGTCTGTTGTTGGGAGGGGAAGGGAAAGGAGTTTGTAAGCTGCTCTGTGACTCCTTCGGGTAGTGAAGGGCCGGGGTATAAATCCAATCTCTTCTCTTCGTTTTAGCACATTAACGGATGTTAAAAATTGAATGGGCTGCAGTGACAGTACGAGGCTTGATTGCTCCATCTCAAATTTGCCATGATAACATCACAGCCAAGGATAGTATCTGAAACCCAGGCCTGACTGTCATTTAAGCTTCCTGTAGGGCTGAGGCAGGTCTTCCCCAGGGAGATTAAGACCAATGGCCCAGAACTAGGGTTGTCAACTCTGGGATGGGAAGTTCCTGGAGATTTGGGAGTGGAGCCTGAAGAATGCAGGGTTTGGGGCAGGGAGGGAACTCACTTGCTTTTGCGTGCAGAAAGTCCCAGGTTCAATCCCCGGCACCCCCACTTAAAAGGACAAGGCAGTGGGTGATGGGAAAGACCTCCGCCTGAGACCCTGGAGAGCCGCTGCCAGTCCGAGTAGACAAGACTGACCTTGATGGACCGAAGGTCAGATTCAGTACAAGGCGGTTTTATGTCTGACACTCATTGCATTAAATGTATCATCATCCAGTTGTTAAATATTCCTTGGGGAACTGGCTATTTGTGTTGTGTCCATTGTGAAAGTCTAGCAAGAGTGACTGAGCTTAACAATGGAATTAGTGGTCAAGGAACCAAAGGCAATACGATAGAGGTGCTGTTTCCCACGGCGTCCACTTGTCTTGATCAAAATGTTGTTCGGGTTTTTGAAGCATTACAAATCTATCACATTCGGTTAACCCCCTCCCCCCTCTTTCCTGGTTCACAATACCTGGTTTATTCAGCAAAATACCTGATACAAATCTCCGGTAAAGCCCATATGGGTAGATAGACCTCCCGGTTTGTATTCTCAAATGGAACATATTGCGAAGACACCTTTTGATTCTGTAGAATAAATTTTCATTTTAATGAGAACTGGATTCATTAAATTGCATTAATTAGATACTCGGCAGAAATGAGTGGCTGCTCTCTTTCAGAAATAGGGCTGCCACATTCCCCACGGACACTGGGGAAATTTTGTGAATAAATAAATATAAAAATTGTAAAAAAAAACCCCGCTTATAATATAACAACAACAACAATAATAACAACAATAATAATAATAGCTCCTCCTCCTCTTCTTCTTGTTAAGAACATAAGAACATAAGAGACGCCATTGTTGGATCAGGCCAATGGCCCATCCAGTCCAACACTCTGGGTCACACAGTGGCCAAAAATACCAGGTGCCCTCAGGAGGCGCACCAGGGGGGCCAGGACACTAGAAGCCCTCCCACTGTT
>NW_015159795.1:194273-215641 GCF_001447785.1 Gekko japonicus
TGTTGTTAAGAACATAAGAACATAAGAGACGCCATTGTTGGATCAGGCCAATGGCCCATCCAGTCCAACACTCTGGGTCACACAGTGGCCAAAAATACCAGGTGCCCTCAGGAGGTCCAGCAGTGGGGCCAGGACACCAGAAGCCCTCCCACTGTTGCACCCCCCAAGCACCAAGAGTACAGAGCATCCCTTGCCCCAGACCGAGAGCTCCTATCTATACCTTGTGGCTTATAGCCACTGATGGACCTCTACTCCATATGCTTATCATATGCTTCTTCTTCTTCTTCTTCTTCTTCTTTTTATCATCATCATCATCATCATCATCATCATCATCATCATCATCATCATGAATTGCCCAGCGCCTGCTATTGCAGTGCTCTGGGTGTTGTACATCAAATAGATAGAATCATAAAACCATGAGATAAAATACATAGCAGCATAATGTAACAGATTTAAAAGAATTCAGAGGGCAGACTACAAATTGCTTCCCATTCTGGACCGCCCGGCCACCTCATGGGCGGGGACGGGGGGAAGAGGAGCAGAAAAATCTGGAGGGCAGGGAGAGAGAGCCAGCCAAGATGGAAACCATCGCTGTCCTCAGCCAAAAGCCCGGTGGAACATCTCCACCTTACAGGCCCTGCGGAATTGCATAAGATCCCACAGCAGGGCACTTTATGGTATTCGGCAGAGAGTTCCACCAGGTTGGGGCCAGGACTGAGAAGGCCCTGGCCCTGGCCGAGGACCACTGGACCTGTTTTTAAAGGAAGAAACAAATGGGAACATGATTAGCCTGAAGAAACAAACGATAGAGAACTTTAGTTGTAGATTTTCCGGGCTGCATGGCCGTGGTCTTGGCATTGTAGGAGCTGATGTTTCGCCAGCAGCTGCGACTGGCATCCTCAGAGGTATAACACAGAAAGATGGAGTACTCTCTGTGTCATGGTGGGAAGAAAAATGTATAAACCAGGGATCCTCAGTGTTGGGACTGTGGGCAATGCTACCTCTAAGCTGCAGAGTCTTGTGAGCAAAAATTCTACTTTGTGAGCTACTGGCATGAAAGTTGTGAGCAAGTGATTTGGCTGCTGCATGAATTAGTTTGCTCTGGAGCCATCCTTCCTGAGCGAAGGCAAAAATGTGTGAGCCGGAGGCTAAAAAACTGTGAGCTAGCTCACACTGACTCAGCTTAGAGGGAACACTGACTGAGGGCGCCATGGCTCTCGCTCACCAAGTAAATGGGTGGAGCCAAGTGGAGCTTTTCCCAGCAAGGATTATGATTGGCTGTTGCAGATTTGATTGGCTGTGCAGATTTTTAAAACTTTTGCTTTGGTAGCAGCTGCCACCGTAGCACAAGGATCATCACTGTGTGCCTGAAGGTAAGCTGCAGCCGCCATTTTGTGGCAGGCTCAGCCTCCTGAAGTAGCCATTTTGGGGATGTACCCGCCATAAAGTGTCAGAATTCCAGTGGTACCTGCAGGGTCAAAAAGGTGAGGGACCCCTGGTATAAACCAACACAGGATTAGCAGTAGCAGCACCAGCTATAGTAGCCATATGGAGACACCAGAGATTCAGTGGATTTCCTGATTTCGTTGCCTACCTACACTGTAGAAACGTGTGTGTGCTTGCATGCCTGAACTGATAGAAAGAAGTTAAATACGCAATCCTCTGCGCACTCAGAGGTCATTTCGGGGGGGGGAACACAGTTCCCCCGGGTGAAGTGCAGGGGGCGGGGCATATGACGAAGTCCCGCCCCTGCTTCCAGTCGCCCCGCTTCCAGCCCTCATTCAGCCAGGAGGAGGCAGAAGAAGAGGGGAGGGTAAGTTCGCGACCCCATGGACCAGCTCTCGCCAGGCCTTCCGGTCTTCCATCGTCCTCTGAAGTTTGCTCAAATTCATGTTCATTGCATCTATGACACTGTCTAACCATCTCATCCTTTGTTGTCCCCGTCTTCTTTGACCTTCAATCTTTCCCAGCATCAGGGTCTTCTCCAGTGAGTGCTCCCTTCTCATTTGGTGGCCAAAGTATTTGAGCTTCAGTTTCATTATCTGAGTCAAATGGAGAGTATTGGCTACGTGGGTTCTTTCTGGGTAAAATTTTTGGACACCAAGTTCTTTAGCAAAGGGGAACGGCTTTTTTTTAATTTTTGGAATTATCTGAATATCATATTAAAAGTGATGACGATGTTGATTATAATTTTAATCTTTTTATTTAGTATTCCGCTAGTATTTAAATATTAAGTAAGAACAAAACTTAGATTTTGACAAACAAGACAATATTCAGGTTTTAACGATGATTTATTTTTAGTGTAGAAGTTTGTTCAGCTGTTAAAGATGTAATCTCTCTTATTGTTAATAGATTCTTGCTGACATTAGGAAACATAAGAACATAAGAGAAGCCAATGTTGGATCAGGCCAATGGCCCATCTAGTCCAACACTCTGTCACACAGTGGCCAAAAATACCAGGTGCCCTCAGGAGGTCCAGCAGTGGGGCCAGGACACTAGAAGCCCTCCCACTGTTGCCCCCCCAAGCACCAAGAATACAGAGCATCCCTTTCCCCAGACTGAGAGTTCCTATCTATACCTTGTGGCTAATAAAAAGTTCTTGCTTATTCATTTAAAGAGAGAACCCATCCCCAAAGCACTGCGATATTTATTTTTTATTGTCTGCTTCTATATTTGAAATATGTATTCTTACTAATACATCTGTAACAACCTATAATGTTTGATAAATTTGATGAATCTATATTTTACCCTACCTCCTTTTCCCTTTTGTAACCCACTTTTTTTTAGAAAATAAAAAAAATAATCATTAAAAAAAAGATCTTTAGCAAACCATTAGAGTCATAAAAACTTAAGAAGAGCTCTGCTGGATCTGGCTAATGGTCCATGTAGTCCAGCATCCTGGCTCACACAGTAACCAACCATTTCCTCCGGAGGGTATAGAGGCCAAGGCGTTCCCCTGATGTTGCCTCCTGGCTCTAGGATTCAGAGGATTTCTGCCTCTGAATGTGGAGGTTCCCCCCAGTCACCATGGCCTAGGAGCCATTGATAGACTTCTCCGTGAATCTATCTAATCCTCATTTAAAGCTGTTTATTCCTGTGGCCATCACTACATCCTCTGGCAGAGAATGCCACATTTTAATCACTCTCTGTGTGAAGTAGTAAAGCCTTGTGGGTACTTTTTATTGCAGCATAAGCTTTTTATGGCCTTAGGTGGGCTCTAATGCATGGAAATTTGTGCCACAGTAGACTTGTTAGGAGGCGAAGATGTCTCTCATTGTGCTGCAGCAACCTAGCATATGTATTCCTTTGTGAGGCCAGCAAATCAATTATCCTGTAACAACACACAAATTATGAATAGTTTGGAGCTCTGAATTCCAACACCTTCTGCTCTTTTTAGAAGCTCTGAAAAAGGGCACCGTTCAGCAAAAATCAGCAGGCCCAGTTTTCTTCATCACAGCTGTTCATTATGGTAGCCAACTCATGACTAGAAAATTCCTGGAGATGGGGGGGAGTTTGGGAAGGGAAGGAAGCGCAACAGGGTGTAATAATTATGGTGTGGCAGTGGGTGTAGTATAGCCAGGAGATCCGAAGATTGTCTGGCAGCCTGAAACTCTAGTTCAGAGGTGTCGAACTCATTCACTACAAGGGCCGGATCTGACATAAACGTCACTTTGTCGGGCCGGGCCATGCATGCCATAAAACGTAATGCCAGGTACCAGAGATATAAACTTTATAAAGCAGCTGGTAAGCTCCAAGTGGGTGTATCCTCACTGCAAGGCCTCATGGTCTGGGAGGGGGGTGTAAAGGTAAAGGAAAACCTGTATGGACGAACTGGAGAGCCAGCGGTGCAGCACTGGGCAGACACTCCCACACTGCTTGACTGCTGTAAACAAGGTTGTTCCGCCATGCTGAAGCCACAACCCACCCACCCCCGAGCACTCTCCTGCTCCCTCCCTTGCACTAGTTGCTTGCAGGCCACATAAGAGCCCTGGATGGGCCAGTTCCGGCCCCTGGGCCTTAGGTTTCACACCCCTGCTCTAGCTCTTTGTTTTTGTTTTGTTTTTGTGCCAATCTAGGTTTATTTTGGGGGCTGAGAGAACTGACTGACTCAAGGTCGCCCACCTGGCTTGAAGTGGAGGAATGGGGCATCGAACCCAGATCTCCAGATTAGAGTCAGCCGCTCTTAACTGCTACACCAAACTGGCTTTCTTCCTCAGGGTGCAATGCCAGTCCATTCTCCAAAGCAGCCATTTTCTCCAGGGGAACCGGTCTCTGTGGTCTGGAGTGCAGTTGCAATTGTGTGTGTGTGGGGGGGCATATCCCCATCCATAGGCCTCCTACTGGTTGCCTGGCAACCCTAGCATGGGGGGGGTGACCTTTCTCCCTCCCCCCATGCTGGGGTGGATCCAAGCGTCCTCCAAGTTGCCTTCCTCCAATAGAAGAGCCACTTAGATTGGCAGAAAACTCCTTAGAATGGAGGAAGGATTTAAAACTTAAGCCAAAGGTGGAGTGTAAACATTGTAATGAATAGATAAATAAAATAGATGAGTTTTTCTCAGTGGAGTGTAGGGCTGCCAAGTGGGGGCGGGGGGCGAATAAACCCCCTCTTTGTAGGCCCGATTTCTGCCACTGCGGAATCGGGCCCCAGGGGGAACTCCGCCCCCCGAAGCACAACGTGGCTGCATCACCAGAGGTGACGCAACCACATTGATCACGTTGGGGGTGTAGCCCCGATCGTCGACGATCAGGGCCACACCCCCATCGTGATCAACGTCGCGCGTCACTTCCGGTACGTGCTGGCGGCGCATCGGAGGAGAGCTCCCGGAGCCCGGCAACGCTCCCCCGCCAGTAAGAAGATTCGACTTGGCAACCCTAGTGGAGTGGTTGGATAGGGGTAGGATCCGCCCCACTATTAACTTTGGAAGGGAAGACAAATAAGCAAACAGAAGGTTGTCTTATCTTTTTTGCCCTCCCGGGGCTAATGTGTTTGGAAAGTGCCCAAATGAGCGGCAGCTATCCATTTCAATGCATTAGATGTCAGGGGCAGCGGGAACCAGTTTCTATTGAAGCTGCCATGGCTGGTCCAAGGCAGGCAGCAGGGTCATGGGAAAACAGGGGGGTCACTCAATGTTCCCTCTAAACTGTGGAGTCTTGTGAGCAAAAATCCTACTTTGTGAGCTACCGGCATTAAAGCTGTGAGCCAGCAATTTGGCTACTGCACAAATTAGTTTGCTCTGGAGCCCTCCTTCCTGAGCTAAGACAAAAATGTGTGAGCTGGAGGCTAAAAAACTGTGAGCTAGCTCACACTAACTCAGCTTAGAGGGAACACTGGTCACATTGGATAGGGAAATTCCTGGAGGTTTTGTGGGTGGGGCCTGGAAAGGGCAGGGTTTGGGGCAGGGAGTGAGCTTAGCAGGTTGCAGTGCTGCAGAGTTAGTGTAGCCAGGTCCGCCCCTGGCCACTGGCAGAGGATGGGGTTGCCAGATCCGGGTTGGGAAAACTAGAGATTTGGGGATGGAGCCTGGGGAGGACACAGACCTCAGTGGGCCACAAGGCCATACAGTCCTCCCTCCAAAGAACCCATTTTCTCCAGGGGGGCTGATCTCTTTAGTCTGGGGAAGAGTTGTAATTCCAGGGGAATCCCCAGATCCCACCTAGAGACTGGCATCCCTACGCAGGGTCCATCCTCCAAAATAGCCATTTTCTCCACAGGAACTCAACCCTGTCATCTGGAGATGAGTTGTAATGCAAGGAGATCTCCAGGCCCCACCTGGAGGTTGACACATGTAGATAAGCCATCAATAGGACCCAAAATGGGAAGTGCCTTCAGGCAGAAAGTCAAGTTCATGAAGCGAGCCAGGAGGCATAGCTGAGAACAGGCAGAAGATCCAGGCAGGGTACCCCAAAGTCCTCCCACAGTGAACAAGCTGAAAGGCCTGGTCAGATGCAGAGTTTATATAGCCCCAGCCCTGCCCTGACTGGCTGGTTCAGTCACCTGACCCTGCTGGCTTGGCCTAGACTGCAGTTCCCAGGATGGCCACAGGTGGCTCCCAAATCAATATGGGAACCTGGTCAGGGTTCATGTCTCTCTCTAGTGTTTTTATCTTATACGCTCATCTCACATTTTACCCCCTGCCTCCACCCTTAAACCCTAATTGGTGGTAGCGGCCAGTCAATGGAATTAGCCTGAATCTCAGGCAACTGGCTCCTTTCTGTCTCAGATTTGCCTTTGACTGCTGTGGAGCAGGGAGTATGGTGTTGGAACACAGCTCCCAAATTTCTGAGTTTGAGAGTCCCTGTGCCATACATAGTCGGAGCATCAGCAGTGCATAATGCACCAGCAGTTGCGACTGGCACTGCCTACCATATTGAGTTGGGATGGGCGCGAACTGCATTTTTGCGGTCCGGTTCAGTTTGTAGTTTGCTGGGAGGTTGGTTTGCGACCCAGTTCATATCAGTTCATGAGTCACTCGGCTGTTTCTCATGAAGAGCAGAAAGCAGGGGTTTAAAACCCTGCTTTCCGCTCTTCACGAACTATTATGAACTGCATCAAAATTCATGAAAGTTTGTGGTGGCTCTTCAGTTTGCGAATATCGCTTTGTGAACCACGAACTGGCTAAAATTCATAGCTTGCTACTGGGAGAAGGGCGGAATGGAGATGCTCAACATTTCGTTCAAGCCTGGATCTGGCCAAGATGCCAGTCCTGTAGAACTCCCTCTCCCTTTCCAGTTTCAATAAACCTGTCAGTTTCTACTGTCGCGCTTCATTTTCCTGAGTCCACAGAGTAAACTCCCATTTGTTTCTTGACCCAATCATTTGGCATACAACCCCAAACTGGAAGCGGCTTCTCTTCCTTCTGTATCTCTCTTCTGTTTAGATCATAGGTTCAGGAGAATAAATCCACATCGCTGTTTTAGACTATGCGTTATCAAGTATTTGAAATGTATGTGGTTGGGACCAAGAGGAGAATTTAGCACATCCTTGGTTGATTTACTAATCGTGCAATTGTTTCCCTTCCCTATCTTAGTGTAACAGTGACTACGTGCCGGTGTGTGGCTCCAACGGTGATACCTATCAGAACGAATGCTACTTGAGACAAGCTGCTTGCAAGCAACAAAGCGAAATCCTCGTGGTGTCCAAAGGATCATGTGCCACTGGTAGGTAGAGGAGACTCCATATGGGATATCGCTAAAACCACATCCGTGTGCATCACTTGGGTGGCTCCCATAGGAATCCTAAATTAATAATTGACACTTTGGTGCCCAGGTAGTAGCAACTATCGGTTCTTCGCCTCTACTCAGCATTATCTTTCAGAACCCAAGAAGCCGTTTCCATTCTTTAAAATCAGGGCTATTTTTGGGCAGGAACGCACAGGAACGGAGTTCCGTCTGTCTCCCAAGTTGGCCACGTCCAGCAGGAACTCATTAGCATAATAGGCCACACCCAACAGCAGAAACTCATTAGGATTGGCTACATTGGGGTGTGTGGCCTAACATGCAAAGGAGTTCCTGCTACAAAAGAAGCCCTGGGTTTTGACAACAAACAAGGTAAACAGAATAAGAAGCAAAAGGTGGGTGTGGCTGGATGACCCTAATGAGTTCCTGCTGTTGGGTGTGGCCTATTATGCTAATGAGTTCCTGCTGTTGGGTGTGGCCTATTATGCTAATGAGTTCCTGCTGTTGGGTGTGGCCTATTATGCTAATGAGTTCCTGCTGTTGGGTGTGGCCTATTATGCTAATGAGTTCCTGCTGTTGGGTGTGGCCTATTATGCTAATGAGTTCCTGCTGGGCTTTTTCTACAAAAAGAGCCCTGTTTAAAATATTTGCTTTACAATGTTTTGCTCTTTGTGTCGCGTTGCCAGCATGGCCTCAGCAAATGTCAGGAGACTCTGAGGGTGGTTCCTGGGGAGAAGATGGAGTTTGGGGAGGATGTTGAGGCACTTCCAGGGGATGCTGTAGGAATTTCTTTAATATCTACGGTAAAAACCACAAGAGACATGAAGAAATTCCTAGAATATCCCTATGGAGACCATTTTCTAGCTGGTTTTTCTTTTTCTTTTGTCCCTCCATTTCTTGAGGCTGGGGTAGGCTTGCCACGTCACCCCTGGCCACCAGCAGGGTTTTCTGTCTCTGCCCAGTTGCCACTAAAGAAAGGAGGTGAGACTGGTCAACTTTGGCATCAAAGCCAACAGGAGAGAAAAAATCCACCAAAGTAAACATATTTTATCCATGGGAACTGCTCTCTGTAGTCTGGAGATCAATCGTAGCTCTAGAACAGGGGTGTCAAACATGCAGCCCGGGGGCTGGATCAGGCCCCTGGAGGGCTTTCATCAGGCCCGCAGTGAAACAGGCTGTCTTCCGCTGCTTCTTCCAGTTCTGCTGCTGCTGCGTCATCGTAGGTTTGCAGCTTACAGATAACACACCTGAACAGCATAGTCAAGATTGCAACAGCACAGACATTTTGATGCAATAATTCAGAGCAAGCGGTGTCAGTTATCAGACACGGTTAAATAAACAAAATATTGCAAGAGTGCTAATGTTTTAAGCATGTTTTTATTTTAAGTTAAAAAAACCCTTTGTATTTGTGTCCTTTATAAAGTTTACATCTCCGCTACCTGGCATTACATTTTATGACACACATGGCCTGGACCAACAAGGTCTCATTTATGTCAGATCTGGCCCTCATAACAAATGAGTCCGACACCCCTGCTCTAGAAGAATTCCCTGTGCCAACTGGAGGCTGTCAAGCATAGATGTAAGTTTTGTGGTGTGGGACTGAAGATCACCCTCTCTGTTACCTGTCAGTACAGTGTCCTGTTGATCTCAAAGCCAAGATAGCATTTGTTCTGGTTAAAGTTATGCTAGAATAACATAATTGTCCTCCAAAACTTTTTCTGTGCCGTTCAAGGTAGCGTTCCCAAGTGGTCTTTCATTTGGATGCTGATTTCAACACGGTGGTTGTATCATGTACTTATTTGTGCATAACAGCACTATATTTGGGGTCTTTTGTTCCACACCAGTTGCAGTACATTAAAGTGGAACACTGTGCATGGCATGGACCTCCAGTATTTCTGTGCATGGATGTAATATGCTTGAATTAGAGGCAAAATGTGTCTCTCATCTCCTCACACACACTGAGCTTCCAGAGACCTCAGGAAGGAAACAGAAACCTAAAGAAATCTTTCACATTGAAGAAGAAGAGTAGATTGGATTTATACCCCGCCATTCACTCAGAGTCTTAGAGAGGCTTACAAACTCCTTTCCCTTCCCCTCCCCACAACAGACACCCTGTGAGGTGGGTGGGGCTGAGAGAACTGTCCTTGAGAGAACAGCTCTGACAGAACTATGGCTTGCCCAAGGTCATCCAGCAGCTGCAAGTGGAGGAGTGGAGAATCAAACCTGGTTCTCCCAGATTAGAGTCTGCACTCTTAACCACTACACCAAACTGGCTCTTTGATTTATCAGAGAAAGGGCAGGGTTTGGGGCAAGTTCTGCCCTTGATAAATACGACAGTTGGGACGTACATGTTCCTTATGAGATGAAAACAGATTTCAGGCTGGTTGGCTCCGTGACCAACTGTTCCAGTGCACAATCATAAGAACATAAGGGAAGCCATGCTGAATCAGGCCCATGGCCCCTCCAGTCCAGCATTCTGTGTCACACAGTGGCCAAAACCCAGGAGCCATCAGGAGGTTCACCAGTAAAGCCCGAACTCCGGGAGCCCTCCCACTGTTGCCCCCCAAGCACCAAGAGTACAGAGCATCACTGCCCTACTCATTTATGATGTGTAGGAATCTCATTCTACAGCATGACTAAAGCACATGTTTACCCAGTCAATGTGACAGCAGTTGAAGTCTCTCAGTATGATAACACTATCTGATTTAGGCATCTTTCCTTCTCCATCTCAAGATCAGCCTCAAAGGGTTGGTCAGGTGGGTGATGGTATATCCCAACTTTTAAGTACCCCTTCAGGCCCACTATTTCAACCCATATCGCTTCTCTTGGGGAATTAATTCCCCTGATGTTTTCTAACTTATTTGATTCTATGCCCTCTTGGATGTACAACATAACTCCTGCACCAACCCATCCCTCCCTGTCCTGCCTATAGAGCTTATACTGAGAACATCCCACAGACTTTCCCCATTTCCACCATCTTTCTGAGATACTTACTATATATAAATTGTCCTCCACAATATTTTATACAATCAAACACAGGCTTTTAGCTATTCAGTTTCAGTGCCTGACTGAGGCAGCTAGGGAAACTTGTTCTCCAATTCATCTGGGATTACCCCAGACACTGGGCCAGACAGCTACTTATTTTTGCTCTTTAACTGACCCCCATCAAAGAAGGCCAGATTTAACGTATTGCCATCGGCCATCTTCTCTGGAAGATGCCATAAAATCCCTTATTAACTTATGAACCCTTGTAGTCAGGGTGCCATCGAATCTGTTTCCCACGTTCTTTGAAATTGTCCATTTTATACTAAGACCCAGGATAGATTTCTGGACTCCCTTCTTTTTACATGGCGTGGTCTCCCTGAGAGTGTCAAAGTCCAGTGGCTACTCTTTTAATGTTGCCTGTTTTCTTCAATCTGCCATTCTAATCAGGGAAACTATAAACTGATCAGCTTTCCCCCCCTCGCTGTTTGTTCGTTTGTATGACAGCCACATTTGTAATGTATTCCTAAATTTTAATGTACTTTTATCTCTGATATACCAATAAAGGTTGTCTGTCCGTCTATCTAAATTGTCATTGAACACCAAGCACTCCAGATCCCCCATCTTGGCTTGGAGACTTCTAGCATTGGCAGATACAGGGCTTTTTTTGCAGAAAAAGCCCAGCAGGAACTCATTAGCATAACAGGCCACACCCCAACAATGCAGCTCATTAGCATATTAGACCACAGCCCCATGCCTTTCCTTGGCTTGCCCGGGCGCCCCGTGGCTGTAGGGAGCCCAGGCAAGCCGGCCCTTGGACAGGCTAGGGAAGGCATGGGGAGGCAGTTAAATGCCTCCCTGATCCTTCCAGGCCCCCCCGGCCCCCCCAGCTCAGTTGCCAGGGGGGTGTCACTCTCCAGGCCTTCCCTCTGCAGCCACGCAGGCAAAGGTTTTGGCTGTAGTGGGCATGGCCAACTCTGAAGCCAGCCGGAACTCCGTTCCTGTGCGTTCCTGCCCAGGAATAGCCCTGGGCAGATAGACAGCTATCATGTGTTTCCCTCCCCTGTAATCCTCACCTCCCTCGGCCTCTTAGCCACCTCATCTGGCCCTCCGTCTCCATTGTGCCCTCACTCCCAAGTTCTATTACGCTCCTGTCAATGTCACCCTGAGTGTTTACACAATCATCCCTTTAGACTGATTTGTACAGAACCGGAGACTCCTAGCTCCTGATGGCTTTTCACCCGGGATTAGTTTAAAAGCTGCTCTGCCACCTTTTTAAAATATGTGCACGTGTGCGCATATGAGTGGGTGTGCACCTGGAAGTCATGGCGACCCCTGGTGAAGAAGAAGAAGAAGAAGAAGAGATTGGATTTATACCTCGCCCTTCACTACCCAAGGGAGTCTCAGAGCGGCTTACAATCTCCTTTCCCTTCCCCTCCCCACAACAGACACCCTGTGAGGTAGGTGGGGCTGAGAGAGCTCTGACAGAAACTGCTCTTTTTTCAAGGACAGGCCTTATCAGAACTATGGCTTGCCCAAGGCCATCCAGCCAGGTGCAAGTGGAGGACTGGGGAATCAAACCCGGTTCTCCCAGATTAGAGTCCACGCACTTCACCACTACACCAAACTGGCTCTCAGTTTGGTGGCTGACTGTGTGTGCACCTGGAAGCCATGGCGACCTCTGGTGACTGACCCCTACCGGGGGCCTGGAGGATATTCAGAGAGGCGGCCAAATAAAGCCTGCCCCCACCTCCCAACTGCTGGTATTCCAAGGAGGTCTCCCATCCAAGTACTCTCCAGAGTCGACCCTGCTAAGCATCCGAGATCTGATGAGATCGGGCCTGCCTGAGCTATCCGGGTCAGGGCCTCTGCCACCTTTTTTTGATATCAATCGCCAGCAGCCTGGTTCCCTTTTGGTTCAAGCAAAGTCCATCTCTTTTGTACAGGTTCGGCTTGTCCCGGAATATTCCCCGGCGCCTAACAAATCTAAACCCTTCCGCCTGGCACCACTTTCTAATCCACACATTGAGACCCCTGATCTGTGCCTGTCCAGCTGGCCCTGCGTGTGGTACCGGCAGTGCTACCTTTGAGGTCCTGGCCTTTACCTTTCTGCCTCATAACCTACATTTTTCCTCCAGGACCACACAACTACATTTCCCAGTGCACCATGGTTGCGTTCAGACTGGCAGTTTGGCGCGATACGGTGCCGCCTTGAATTGAACAGGTTTAAAGTGTTGTGGGGCATATCAGCCACATAGCACACCCTGCAGTGGGTTGTGCACGGAGACATCCCGTGGTCAAGCATCCACATTATTGCAGCACCTCAGCCACGGAGTGCACTGCAAAAACGTTCAAAATTCATGTGTGCGCATAAGTGCGCATGTGCCATATGTGCACATATGTGCGCATGCACACACATGCATATACAGGCAAAAAAACCCCCTGCCTGGTGGCAGAATGGATCTGCAGGTTCAGATTGCCAAATCCGTTCTGCATGTGCTCCTCCATGTTCAGACATCTGGCCATGCGCAAGGTATGCGCAGGGAAACAAAAACACCACTTTGGTGGCTTTTTAACTCAGCTCAAAATCATCCTCTGACAGGGTGAGTACACCCGGGGAACGCCTGACAGATGTGGCTGCATGAACGGGTCCATTTAATCCATTTGTGAAATGTGCCTATATCGGGCCAAAGTGCCAGTCTGAACGCAACCCATGACCGCTGACTCCTCCCCAGCACTATCTATCAGCCTATCTGAAACAGTACGTGATGTCCACAACCATCGTACCAGGCAAGGAGGTCACCATGTGGTCAAAACAAGTCACAGACCCCACTGTCTATATTCCTTGCCCCTGCTCATCTTATTTTTAGGCACGCATTGGGGGGTTTTAATTGCAATTTGGGAGGTTTCACCGTGTCGTTTAAAAGAAAGATTTAAAAAGAACGTTGGAATGATGATGGAAGTTTGCAAACCTAGCTAGATTAATGAGATCTGACTGTAGATAAATTGGGATTCTGATTCTCAGCGTTCCGCTGGAATCCCAATTTGGTATTTTGCAAGCTCCCCGTTTGCTTCTTTAACAAGGGCGTGACAACTGAAGAGTGTTTGAGGACTGAATCTTTGCTGAAACGCAGCTCTGATCTGCATAGCCGGTCTGGTTTTTCATTCATATTCATCAAACGCGTTGGCTTTAAAAAAAAAACAACCCACCCTGATTTTGAAGATTAAATTTCCTTTTAAGCTGCGACTTTCCAATCATTTCCAATGTACTTTTCAGGTTCGATTACAAGGCAACATAACAAAGTGATGGTATTGACCGATCATCTACCTTTTGTCAGCTGTTACAACATTTATTTACTCATTCGTTTAATGAATTTGCCATCCCATTTCTTATCCAGATTAGCTTCCAATTTATAGGGCTGCCGTATTGCTCAGTTGGATAGATTTTACGCAGAGCGTCAGCATGTTAGCAGTATAGAGAATAGAGTGGCCAGGCGTCTCCTGGCGAGGCCCAAGCCTTGTTGCCAGCGTCACACAGGAAGTGACAGCATCACACCAGCAAAGCCCAGGCGACACTCTGGTATTTGGGCAAGGCTCTATGGTAAAACCGGTTTCTACCATAGAGGTTTTTGCCCAAATACCAGAATGTCATGTGCATGTCGCTGGCATGATGATGTCACTTCCTGTGCGAGACTGGCAATGAGGCCTGGGCCTTTCTCTTTCTCCAGGTAAGCCCCCCCTTCCGGCCAACTGACCGGTGCCCGGGGGCAGGGCCTGGTGGCAGGGGGACCCCCGCCTCCACCAGAGGTAGTCTGGCCACCCTACAGGAGTATCATCTGGTCCCACTCGTTGGCTGGATTCCCAACCTTCATTAAAAAACAAAAATGAAACAAATCTCCAGTCCCTCTAGATCTAGATATAGAAGGCAAAATGTATAGACAGTGTTCTGCCCATTTATGCGGTGGGAACGGGCTTGTTCTGCCTTCCTTTTGTTACGGCCAGTGAGGGAAATCAAAGTGAGGGAAATCACGGCTGTGACTGACAGATATGGGGAGCCCAAGGGAATGTTTTGCCTTTGTTTCGCCAGGAAGGTTGGCGGCAGTAGCTGGTAGTCAGGTGAGGGATTTTCTGTTTCTTCGGTTTTAAGTGGCTCCTGAAAATAAGGGAAAGTAGCTCGTGCCTTTTTGTGGAAACCCCCCCCCCCCAATTATTCCAGAATAGCACGGTGTGATGAAACATGAGTCTCTCTCTCTTTTAATATATATATATATATATACTAAGACACACTAGGGCTTATACCACAAATGCATGGAAATCCTGCTAGGGCTTATTTTTGGAATAGGTCTTATTTTCGGGAAAACAGTGTGTGTGTGTGTGTGTGTAAAAGCAGGGCTATCTTTGGGTAGGAACACACAGGAACGGAGTTCCGGCTGGCTCCCGAGTTGGCCACGCCCAGCAGGAACTCATTAGCATAATAGGCCACACCCAACAGCAGGAACTCATTAGGATTGGCTACATTAGGGGTGTGTGGCCTAACATGCAAAGGAGTCCCTGCTACAAAAAAAGGCCCTGCCCTGGGTTTTGACAACAAACAAGGTAAACAGAATAACAAGCAAAAGGTGGGTGTGGCTGGATGAGCACACTTCTGGTAACATGGGGGTGTAACCTAATATGTTAATATGCTGTGCTGTCAAGGGTGTGGCTTGATATGCTAATGAGTTTCTGCAGTTGGGCGTGGCCTATTATTCTAATGAGTTCCTGCTGGGCTTTTTCTACCAAAAAAAAAAGCCCTGTATAAAAGGACCATGAGAGCAGCAGCCAAACAAAGCTATATTTATATTTTTCAAAAACGGGAAATAGTTTTAGATGGACCACTAGCAAGTCCATTTAAACTGAATGGTTTAGCTTAGTGCATGAGAGGCATGGATCTGGGTTGCCAACCCTCCTGCTGGATCCTGGACATCTCCTGAGATTATAACTGTTCTGAAGACCAGAGAGATCGGTTCACTGGAGAAAATAGCTGCTTTGGAGCGTGGGCTGTATGGCATTGCACCCTCCTGGTTAGAAGGGTGGACTCTAACCTGGGAGAACCGGGTTTGAGTCCCCACTCCTCCAGATGCAACTGCTGGTCTGACCTTGGGTCAGTCACAAGTTATTTCAGAGCTGTTCTCTCAGGAGCAGTTCTCGAGAGAGCTCTCTCAGCCCCGCCGACCTCCCAGGGTGTCTGTTGTGGGGAGGGGAAGGGGAAGGAGTTTGTGAGCTGCTCTGAGACTCCTTCGGGTAGTGAAGGGCAGGGTATAAATCCAATCTCCTCCTCATCCTCTTCTTCTTCGTCGTCTTCTTCTCTGTACTGTTAGCTAAGTAGCATGTGGCATGACATATATACAGACTGTCCCATTGTATGAACATTATTTCTCCCCCCCTCTTTTCTCTTACAGATGCGGGTTCTGGATCTGGGGATGGAGGTAGGAAACATTCATTTCATATTCTCCCCCCACCCCCGCCTGCCTGAATTGGTTGATATCTTCCCCTGCATTGTTAGTGGATTTGCTAGGTAGTTTTGTTGCACTACCCTGGATTGCCTGCTGTTTATATTTTGCTCATGAAATGACATCCTGCATTTTAGTCAAACTAAACGATAATGAAGAGCAGGGTGTTGTGTTTTTTAAAAAAAGAGATATTCGGAAAACTTCTGGCGAGCTTCTGGTTTATTCACAGTCGAACTAGGACTCTATCTCCATCTACTGTTCCCAGCACTCTCATGACTCCAAGTCGGAAATAATTCCTCTTTGTTCTCATGTCCTGACCGAAATCTGTAGCATTTTCACTTTTTCCCTTACTGTACAGACGTGGTTTCTTCGTCACAACTGAAAGTTTAGAGAAACCCTGTATGTGGTTCCAGATCGATTGGGCAGCAATTGTGCGGTTGAATTTTGGAGTTTTGCGAAAGCCGAGTGACTTAGCACAGAGAAGGTTGACCAAGATGATGAGGGGGTTGGAGCAACTTCCCCAGAAGATGACTAATGGGGGGACATGAGCAATGCTCCCTCTAAGCTGTGGAGTCTTGTGAGCAAAAATTCTATTTTCTGAGCTACTGGCATGAACGCTGTGAGCGAGCGATTTGGCTGCTGCACCAGTCAGGTTGCTCTGGAGTCGTCCTTCCTGAGCTGAGACAAAAATGTGTGCGCCGGAGGCTAAAAGGTGGTGAGCCAGCTCACACTAACTCAGCTTAGAGGGAACACTGGACATGAGAGAGGTTTATAAAATCATGCGTGGGTTGGAGACAGTTGACAAAGAGAACTTTCCCTCCCTTTCTCAAAAGACTAGAACTCAAGGGCATCCAATTAAGCTGATGGGCAGCAGGTTCAGGATGGGTAAAAGGAAATACTACTTTACACAGAGAGTGTTTAAAATGTGAAATTTGTTGCCGGAAGATGTAGGGATGGCCACAGGAATAAGTGTCCTTCAAAGGGGATTAGATAGATTAATGGAGGATAAGTCTACCTATGGCTACGAGCCAGGTGACTGAGGGAAACCTCCACGTTCGAAGGCGCTAATCCTCTGAATTCCCGAATCAGGAGGCAACATCAGGGGAAGGCCTCGGCTACTGTGACCTGTGGTTGATCCTTCAGAGGAACTGGTTGGCCACTGCATGAGACAGGATGTTGGACTAGATGGACTATTGGTCTGATCCAGCAGGGCTCTTATTATGTTCTCAGGAAGGCCTCAGCCTCTCTGCCCTGTTGTTGGCCCTCCAGAGGAACTGGTTGGCCCTTGTGTGAGACAGGATGTTGGTCTAGATGAACTATTGGTCTGATCCAACAGGGCACTTCTTGTGCTCTTAGGAAGGCCTCAGCCTTCTCTGCCCTCTTGTTGGCCCTCCAGAGGAACTGGTTGGCCACTGCATGAGACAGGATGTTGGACTAGATGGACTATTGGTCTGATCCAGCAGGGCTCTTAATATGTTCTCAGGAAGGCCTCAGCCTCTCTGCCCTCTTGTTGGCCCTCCAGAGGAACTGGTTGGCCACTGCATGAGACAGGATGTTGGACTAGATGGACTATTGGTCTGATCCAGCAGGGCTTTTCTTATGTTATGGTTTCTATGGTTTGGGGGGCGGAGAGAGAGGCAGAGAGGCATAGTTTGTGTTCTGGGTTTAATGGCAAACTAGGTTTTTTCAAGAAAGAGGAAATAGCTAATCTTACCATATGTGAGGGGGAAAGCATGGGGGGTGAGATAGGGTTCTTACCCAAGGATTCACTCAAGTTTTGTTTCATGAAGCAACAAAACGTTGTCCGAAACATGCTTCTGAATTTCCTCTTGGGAAAGCTGATCGCGTAGGTTTTTCTTTCAAGATCTTCATCCAACTTATTGTCGTGTCTGAGGACAGACCTGGACTGCTACCACAACCCACACATCCTCCTACAGCTTAGATCTACGTTTCTGCATTTGCTGTCGAAAAACTACCAGAAAAAAATAATAATCTGGATCTCACCTCAGTCTTTGTACCTGGAAGTGGGATATTTTGCTGTCACTCTGTATGCAACATCAACCTCAACACATTCTGAACGGTTCCAGGTTTTGTTTTAAGATGGAAGGCAAGCATCGAACCCTGAAAGAATACCACAGAGGAGTGTATTCCATTGGTTCAGGATACCGAATGGGAGTACAGTGCTTGGCAGCGGAAACAGCTCGATTTGCCGTGAAAGCAGGAAAGTTGATCCATGGATGTTGGCCCCGTGCTTATTTATGACAAATGAGGCAGAGTGCTCAGAGGAATTTTCGAGGTGGCCAAATCTTCTCGTTTCGGCTGGATGCTTCGGAGGAATGGATTGTAACTGCGCTTCTGAAGAAGAATTTTCTGCCAGATCAGAATATCTAGGATGGGTGGTGGGTTCATCTTTCCGTGCTTCTACTGGTGGTGTCGCTTGTGGGCACAACACACGATGAATATCTTTTGCTCCTCAGCTTGGAGATATATATATTGCCCTTAACTGTTTGTGTTGGAGATATATATATTGCCCTTCAGTGCTTGTGTTGGACACTCTAGTGCAGCTCTGATAAGGATATATATTTCAGATGTTGCAAACAGAAGCTCCTAGTACACAATGCCAATGGGTTGGTCAAGATGACTTTGCCGTTCTAGTTTCCTTATCGCAATCTTCTGTAATAGCTTTCTATTAATTTTCTTCACACTGTTCGTACGTCTCGGTGTCAGACCCAGGATCAGACGCTTTCAAATCGGTTTCGTTTCCGAGCTTCACGCTTTTGCGAGAAACGCTTCCCGCAGTATCTATGTTTATATGCGTTTTCAAATGCGACGGTTCCAGCGTTTCCAAAAGAAATGAATGACTTCTCGCTGCCTCTGTTTTTGTGGTGACTCAAAGCCTCATTATCCAAATAGCCTCGCTCATCCGAGCTGTCTGGCAGGCATCAAAAAAAAAAAAGATTGTCGGATAAGGGGAATAGCTATTAACATGGGGTTACTTCGACATAAGATACACAGGAGAAAAATAATGTCATTTGTGTAACTGGGAGATTCACATTACTGAGTTGTGGATAATCGAGGGGAGGGGTTGTGTCTGGTTCACAGAACTGCTTTGCCCGATCTCCCTTCTTTGATGGTCTGTAGAACATAAGTAAATTCTGCAATAACAGAACAGTAGTACATTAAGAGCAGTAGGGGATGGAGAGGTAACTTCTTCCTCAGTCTCCTCACTGGCAGGGGGCTGTACTTCTAATGACCTTGATCACTCTGATGTTGTGTTCCAAGCAATGCTCCGTCTCAGCTGTCCTCCCAGGCATCAGCGTGCCCCCTTTCTTTGGTCTACCCTCTGCCTCGGGAAGGCTGGAAGTCAAGGAATGGCATGGCTAGTTGAGTAGTGGTTTCACACCCCAGCCCAGCGTTGCAGCATTACCCACAGCAGTGCCTCGTGTGCCTACCTGAAGCACGAGGAGAGATCCTCTCCTAACTAATATCCTAGCTGTTGTGGCCTGTGTCTGACAAATTAGGGTTACCATCCCCCCCAGGTGGGACCTGGAGATCTCTCAAAATTACAACTGATGTCCACCCTTCAGAGGTCAGTTCCCCTGGAGAAAATGGCTGCTTTGGAGGGTGGATTCTGGGGCGTCGTACCCCGTCGAAGTCCCTCCCCTCCCCAGACTCCAGGGTCTGCCCCTAAATCTCCAGGAATTTCCTGTCCCAGAGTTGGCAGCCCTACTGACAGTTGAGGGGCAGGCCCACAAAACGATGACCATCCTTCTGCATAGCATATGGAGCAGAGGTCCATCAGTGGCTATTAGCCACAAGGTATAGATAGGGGCTCTGGGGCAAGTGATGCTCTGTCTTCTTGGTGCTTGGGGGGGGTCAACAGTGGGAGGGCTTCTAATGTCCTGGCCCCACTGGTGGACCTCCTGATGGCACCTGGTATTTTTGGCCACTGTGTGACAGAGTGTTGGACTGGATGGGCCTTTGGCCTGATCCAACATTGGTGTCTCTTATGTTCTTACGTTATGTTCCACGCACACCTTTTCAGTGAAAGGTTTTATCAGAAGATATGAGATTTTCAGGGGTTGAACTCTTTATCAGAACTGGGGTGCCGAGGCGGGAAAGGTGCATATAGTTACAATCCCACATTCCATTTGTACACATCAGCTTTACTGCAAAGACCATGAGAGATATACGGTCTCCAGCTAGCCAAACACAGACTCTTTCTCCAAGGACACGTTCCCCTGTGAAAGGTGCCTCTTGGGGCAGCTTGGAAGATTTACTGAAGCTAGCCTCCCTACTCCTACAGACACTCCCTCCCCTCCAGGAATGCAATGGCAGGTGAGGGTATGTGATAAGAATACTATAGCAGCACAGATGGGGAGAGGGAAGGAGGGGTTACATCAATCAATAGAGTAGGAATACAACAGGTGCAGTTGGTCAAATGCCCAAGCCTGGCACATAATGACCAAGTGTTACCAAGAGACGATTGGCTAACTTTACCTGCCTGTAGTTCCCTCACGAACTAGGCCATGTGTGGAGGCCTCTTGTGGAATAATTCTGCTTAAGCAGCAACTAAACTTCACAATGTGTGTGTGTGGGTGGGTGAAGGGAAGGGATACATTATCGATGTGATTCTTCAAAACTGTCCTGGGAGCAAAGTCGGCCATTCTCCCAAGGTAATGAATCCCTGGCTCAGAGAGCACAGTGACTAAAAGCCTGGTTTCCAAACAATTTCCGATGAGAAGCCCGGGCTGACAAAAACAGACAAGTGGAACAGGACCTCAGGGACCGACTCAGCAGCGCGGGGGAGAGTCGATCTGCACCGTAGGCAGGATCGAGTCTTTTGCCTTCCCTTTTTAAAGGTCTACAAAGCTGCCTGGCTTGTGTATAAAACCCGTGATTGAATAGACAAGCGGCGCGGTACCAGGTGCAGAAGCACATTAATGTGCCAGAATGGGGAAGGGGAAAAAATAATCCTTGTCACTTAAAACCCTCTCACAGCTTCCTCCTTTACAGAGTATAAAGCCGTGCAATAAAAACCATCACTTTCGTTGTCATTAAAGCAGGCGTGGGGAAATTCTGCCCGCTGACGAAGGAAGTTGGACGCTTTCCGTGGGGCTTCCCGGGAGGTGTTCCACTGGAATTAGGATCAAGCCGGAATCCTGATAAATTTAACTCAGCGATACAAAAGACGCTGAAAGATCGAAGCATGGTGGGCCTGCCCAGACTGGCAAAATAACTGGGCACGCCTCCTAGAACGTAATCGACACTCTGAGAGAATCGCTTCAGGTGGGTCGCCGCGTTGGTTTGCAGTGTAAGAGTTAGGGTTCAAGTCCAGTACTGCCTTTAAATGTCGGCCCGAAGCATTACAAGTTGGCCCAAAGCACTGCAACCCAGTTTGGTGTCATGGTTAAGTGCGCGGACTCTAATCTGGGAGAGCCAGATTTGATTCCCCACGCCTCCGCTTGCACCTGCTGGATGACCTTGGGCAAGCCATAGTTCTGACAAGAGCTGTCCTTGAAAAAGAGCCGTTTCCGTCAGAGCAGGGCTCTTCTTATGTTCTTAGGAAGGCCTTGACTTCTGTATCCTGTTGTTGGCCCTCCAGAGGATCTGGTTGGCCCCTGTGTGAGACAGGATGCTGGACTAGATGGACCCTCACTGGTCTGATCCAGAAGGGCTCTTCTTATGTTCTTAGGAAGGCCTCGGCCTCTCTGCCCTGTT
>NW_015159795.1:217255-218382 GCF_001447785.1 Gekko japonicus
CTGTGGGGATGGGAAGGGAAAGGAACAGAATCATAGAAACATAGAGTTGGAAGGTACCTCCAGGGTCATCTAGTCCAACCCTCTGAACAATGCAGGAAATTCACAAATGTCTCCCCCTCCACGCCCGCAGTGACCACTGTTCCATGCCCAGAAGATGACAAAAAACCTCAGGATTGCTTCATGATCCCGAAGTGGCAATCACCATTTCCCTCGGCATGTAAAAAAGGGCCACAAGAACTAAGAACTGAGGCAACCTCTCATGATCTGCTACTCTCCCACTCCTCCTGATGCAGCTGCTGGTGTGACTTCGGGTCAGTCACAAGTTATTTCAGAAGGAGTTCTCTCAGCCCCACAGGCATGTAAAAAAGGGCCACAAGAACTAAGAACTGAGGCAACCTCTCATGATCTGCTACTCTCCCACTCCTCCTGATGCAGCTGCTGGTGTGACTTCGGGTCAGTCACAAGTTATTTCAGAAGGAGTTCTCTCAGCCCCACCTACCTCACAGGGAGTCTGTTGTGGGGAGGGAAAGGAGATTGTAAGCCACCCTGAGGCTCCGAAGGGCGGGGTGTAAATCCATCCTCCTCTACCTCCTCCTCCTCTTCTTCCTCTTTTTCTTCTTCATTTGGGGGGAGGGCCCTTGTAGTCAAATTTGTTCGAATACTGAATGAAATGCAGAAGTGTGTGTGGGGGGGACTACCTGGTTGTAAGGAAGAAAACTGATTTGAAAGTCTGCTTCCTTAGGCTCTGGAATGTCACATAAAGCTTTGGCTCGGCTCCCTGGGGTCAAGTTTCCGCTCCTGGGTGCCCGATGATGAGTGAGTTTTGTCCACCAGGTTGTTGACTTGGCATTTCCGGAGCTCATTTAAAGAAGAAAATGCTAACGCTGCCTGGACTTGCATTAATATGAAAGTCTAATGCTCTTTTCCTCTGGGGTTGGTAATAGGGTTTTGTGTTCCAGGGGTGGGATGGGGGTTTTCACAGAAGTCAGGACGGTTTCTGGAGCCATAGGAACAGGGCAGCGATATGGCCAAGAATGCTGTTTGGATTTGCGCATGGTCCATGGATTGATCTCCTTTTCTTTTCTTTCTTGGGAGATATTTTTGTATTTTGTGTGCGTGTGTGTCTG
>NW_015159796.1:0-967 GCF_001447785.1 Gekko japonicus
AAACAAGAATAAGGTTTATTCAGTCAGAGAAACAGGCTATAAGTTTACAAAACAAGAAAACCTAAGGCGATTTGCCTTAACTAAACATAATGCTTCATATTTACCAAGTCAGGATAACATCCAAGAGTTCAAGATTGTCCATTGTCCATCCAGGTAGCACCAAGGGATTTTGAGGAGAAATCCCCCCTGTGCACCAGCCATGTGCTCAGCTCACAAAGGAGGTCTTTGTCTCTCCCAGAGACAGCACTTCCAGGTGTCACAGCAAGCAGAGAGCAGAACAGGACAGAGAGCTCTCTTCCAAGGGATCAGACAATTAAACCCCAATCTAATCATGACTAGCCATGGCCATCAGCCAATCAGGAGTAGCAGGGTGTGTGGCCAATTTTTGGTCATCATGGGGACAACTGGGGATAGGCTGGAAGTTTGGAAGCCACGCCCGCAGTGAGGTTACTCCCGAACTCCAAACTTCATAGCATACGTGACTGTTTGCATGAGGTCTGCCATTTGGCATGAACGTGTGAAAGAATGTGGGTTTATGGCATGCTATTGAGGCCATAGGGCCTACCATTTGGCTTGTAACAGGAAGTAAGGCACAGCCTGTTATCAAAAGACAGAACAGGAGAATGCAGGAGACATTTACAAATCAATATTTCTATACAACTGGTCACCTGAGAACTAATTCCCTAAGAGAAGTAATTCACACACGCAAACACACACACCAGCAAGAGACAGGATGCTGGTCTAGATGGACCATTGTTCTGATCCAGCAGGGCTCTTGTTATGTTCTTAAGACGGCACACTTATAAAAAGTAGGAAATCCAGAAGTTTTAGGGAAGGGACATATGGCCTGAAATCCTGAGCTTGAGGTCTGGAGATGTCCAGGGGCAAACAAAGCTGAAATCCAAGGTGTAGTGCAAGGAGCCAGATAAGCAAGAAGAAAATGCCTGCAAAGTGCAGCAGGGGTTCT
>NW_015159796.1:1021-6653 GCF_001447785.1 Gekko japonicus
AGCAGGAAACTAGAGTTATGACCAGCTGAGCTCTGGATCAGAGATCTGAGGAACAATTTGCTACGGCATGGAGTCTCTTTTATGGATCTCCAGGTTAGGTGAGATTTGGGCCATCCTGGCTTTGGATTGGGTTGAGATAGAAAGTTTGAGTTTCACTAGCTGGATAAAAACTAACTGCTTTCAAACTTTGGCACGAAACAGTGAAGAAAGTAGACAAAAACACTGTGTCGTAATAGGTGATTTTAACTACCCACACATTGATTGGGTCAATATGTGTTCTAGTCGAGAAAAAGAGATTGAGTTTCTAGACACTCTAAATGACTGTGCTATGGAGCAGATGGTCACGGAACCTACCAGGGGATAGGTGATCCTTGATTTGGTCCTAAGTAACACTCAAGACCTGGTGAGAGATGTAAAAGTGATTGCACCACTTGGAAACAGTGATCATAATGTTGTTGAGTTCAACATTTGTACAAATAGAGAAGTGGCCAAAAAGACTCACACAACCATTTTTAACTTTAAAAGGGGTAATTTCTCTGATATGAGGGGACACGTGGGGAGGAAACTGAAAGGAAAAGTAGAAAGGGTCAAAACAATTGGGGAAGCTTGGGATCTATTTAAAACTACGATCCTAGAAGCTCAAAAAATATATATTCCGCAGGTTAGGAAAGGCACAAACAGGTATAGGAAAAAGCCTGCATGGTTAACAAACAGAGTAATGGAGGCTGTAAAAAGTAAAAAGAATTCCTTTAAGCAGTGGAAAGCTAGTCACAGTGAGGCTGATAAAACGGAACACAGGCTATGGCAAATAAAATGCAAGTCTGAGGTCAGGCAGGCAAAAAGGGAATATGAGGAGCATATAGCAAAAAACGTAAAAACCAACAATAAAACTTTCTTCAAATACATTAGAAACAGGAAACCAGCCAGGGAGGCAGTGGGGCCCTTGGACGACCAAGGGGTAAAAGGAGTATTGAAGGATGATAGGGAAATGGCTGAGAAGCTAAATGCATTTTTTGCCTCCGTCTTCACTGTGGAAGATGAGAAGTGCTTGCCCACTCCAGAACCACTGATTTCAGGAGGGGTGTTGAAAGACCTGAGTCAGATTGAGGTGACGAGAGAGGAGGTCCTAAAACTGATAGACAACTTAAAAACTGAAAAATCACCAGGCCCAGATGGCATACATCCGAGAGTTCTGAAAGAACTCAAATGTGAACTTGTAGATCTCCTGACAAAGATATGTAATCTTTCCTTAAAATCTGCCTCCATTCCTGAGGATTGGAAGGTAGCTAATGTCACTCCCATCTTTAAAAAGGGTTCCAGAGGAGATCCGGGAAATTACAGGCCAGTCAGTCTGACGTCGATACCGGGTAAATTGGTGGAAACCATTATTAAGGAAAGAATTAGTAGGCACATAGATGAACAAAACCTATTGAGGCAGACTCAGCACGGTTTCTGTAAGGGAAGATCTTGTCTCACTAACCTGTTAGTGTTCTTTGAGGGGGTGAACAAACATGTGGACAAGGGGGATCCAATAGATATTATTTACCTTGACTTCCAGAAAGCTTTTGATAAAGTTCCTCATCAAAGGCTCCTAAGTCCTATATAAATCAATGGTGCGACCTCATTTGGAATACTGTGTGCAATTCTGGTCACCACACCTTAAAAAGGATATTATAGCTTTGGAAAATGTGCAGAAAAGGGCAACTCGAGTGATAAAGGGGTTGGAACACTTTCCCTATGAGGGAAGGTTTAGGCGCTTAGGGCTCTTTAGCTTGGAGAAACGACGACTGAGGGGTGACATGATTGAGGTTTATAAGATTATGCATGGGATACAGCAGGTAGAGAAAGAGGTACCTTTCTTACTTTCTCACAATACAAGAACTCATGGGCACTCCATGAAATTGCTGAGCGGTTGGGTTAGAACGGATAAGAGGAAGTACTTCTTCACTCAAAGAGTGATTAACACTTGGAATTCACTGCCACAGGAAGTGGTGGCAGCTACAAGTATGGACGGCTTCAAAAGGGAATTAGGTAAGCATATGGAGTAGAGGTCCATCAGTGGCTATTAGCCACAAGGTATAGATAGGGACTCTGGGGCAAGTGATGCTCTGTCATCTTGGTGCTTGGGGGGGGGTCAACAGTGGGAGGGCTTCTAGTGTCCTGGCCCCACTGGTGGAACTCCTGATGGCACTGGTATTTCCGGCCACTGTGTGATACAGAGTGTTGGCCTGGATGGGCCTTTGGCCTGATCCAACATTGGCATCTCTTATGTTCTTATGTTCTTACCTACAGCCAACTGCCCCATTTCAAAGAAGAAGAGGCTGTAAGGTTGCCTCCATGCTTGAGCGGAGATGGATGGAGCATTATGACAGGATCTCAGTTAATTACTTTCAGCATTCCTCAATTAAGGATACATCTGCCCATCAATCCCCAATTTTGATTTATTTATTTATTTCCTTCACTATGTTTTCTCCCTGGAATTAAACGTGAACAAATGGTAACCATATAAACTAAGCTTGTTATTCCTGTTTGGCCTTTGAATCTGTTAAACATCATTATGCTGCATGATAATTTACTGCTCACCCTCTACCTATATGTATGGACTGCTGTCAGGTAGCCCTGTCATGGTGTTCGAATGTGAGGGGGGATTTTATCTCCCTCCCGTTCTCAGTGCGTCTCTGCCTAGTGCTCCTGCTATCTGCACATTGGCCTTGAAGATGCTTTGCTGTAATTCCCCAGGCCTAGGAACTGTAACTGCTTTGGGCGCAAAAATGCTAGCTTGCTGGCAGGGCCCGCATGCGAGAGAAAACTTCATTGGCTTCGCAGGTGGGGGGGGGTTTGAATATGCTATAAGTTAAAAGCCATCTTATTATAGGGCATTCTTAACACAGGCTGTTTACATGTACTTTAGTTCTGCATTACCATAATAAACACTTAATTTCTGAAGAAGCCTGGGTGTGTGGATTACCTGCCTAAAGTTTCTGACAACTGGTAATTTCCATTTGATTGTTTCTGAAGAACTTTGGATGCAAACGAAAGTTTATACCTTGAATAAGATTTTGTTGGTCTTAAAGGTGCCACTGGATTCAAACATTTTAATTAGGTTGAAGTGAGCCAGATCTGCATTGACACAAAGGTTTGGGTGTCAAGATAGCTCCTGAAACAGGATGGAGCATAAATAAATGACCTGAGTACCCCTCTTGATTAAGTAAAAAAAGGAGAAAGATGAACTGGGGGTTGGTTAATGAAATTGCAACTTCTCTGCCCTAACCTGGATAGCCCAGGCAAGTCTGATCTCATCAGATCTCAGAAGCTACGTTGGGCCAACCCTGGGAAGTATTTGCATAGAAGACCTCCAAAGAATACCAGGGCCAAGAGGCAGAGGCAGGCCATGAAGCCACTTCTCTGAATGCCCCAGTAGGAGTAGTCAGAGGCCGCCATGACTTCCAGGCATGGACACACAGAAATGCAAAAATACCCCCTGAAAAAAAACAAAAAGAAATTGCAACTTCCCTCACTCTTCTGAATATTTCAGTGTTGAAAAGTCCTTTGTTATTGAGAATGAAATGAATTCTTATTGTTACTGAGAATCCTGAGCTGGGGGAGATGGCTCTTAATTGGTTTGTGATGCCGGCACACCCTTTCTCTCCGGTCCCTGGGATTTTCCAGTGTCATGGCTGAACCCAGGTGCCTTTATGAGACTCCCGAAGTTTCAGGTCCCCTTGACACGTAGGCTCCAAAAGGGGATGTCTATTAAAACAACTAAATCCAAAATAAGTTTGGGACCCCACTAACCAAGGGGGTCTTGGCTGGACGAGGGGGCAAGGCCCTCACAGTTTAGGGCTGCTAACCTTTTGGAGTGATTGCCATATCTATGGAAATGCTTTATGCTGAAAAAAGTAAGAATGACTTATTTAATCACTGAGTATTCATCAGGGAGGTGGTGTAGCTCAGTGGCGGAGTATCTGCTTGGCATTCAGAAGGTCCCAGCTTCAGTCTCTGGCATCTCCAGTTAAAAGGACCTGGTAGCAGATGATGTTAAAGATCCCTCCTTGGGACCCTGGAAAGCCACTCCTGCTGAGAGTAGATAATACTGATCTTTGGTAGACAAAATTTTGACTTGATGTAAGGCAGCTTCCTGTGTGGTGGTGCCATTTGCTGTTGCATGATCCTCCTTTATTTTTCTTTGAATACTGGAGAAGAGTCAACTATCCCCAAAGTCATGGCTGGGTCATTAAATTGTGCAACTTGTCAAGCTCAGAATCTTTCACACTTCATTCTTCCTTCCGCTCTTCTATCTGGCAGATTCCAGGGGATCCCCTATCCTAGCAAGTGCTGTCCTTCTATGAAGGACTGTGTCGAAACTCTCCTTCATGTTCTCCTTCAGTGTCCTCTTTATCTGGCATCCCATTGAGATCTTATTGTTTTAAAGCTATGTGCCTTTTAATAATCGGAGGCATTAGCAGATCAGTACTAGGAAGCAGCTGCTGAGAGAAGGCAGTCTAATCTTGTGAGGAAGCAATCTAATCATGCAAATGAGCACATCCAAAATTGTTTGGATGCTTCTGAACATTGCTCAGTGACCAATCAGCCACCTGAACACTATAGAGGAGCAAGAGGCAATTGACTATCCCTACTATGGGAGATTTCAACTATCCAGATATTTTGCTGTGGGTCCTGGCTCTGCTGAGGCTGACTACTCCTCAGATGAGGAAGAGGCAGGGAGCAACCCAGCTTCCTCTGGAGACAGCCCAGAAGAGGAACCCTTAACAGCACCTGAGGGAGAAGAGGCCCCAGCAGCTGCACAGGAGGTGCAGCCAGAAGGAGAGGCCAATCCTCAGCCTGGCCCAGCGCCCTCAGTTGCAGACACCCCAAGGCCAGACTCCTTGTCTAGTTCTCCTGAGTGCCCTAGACGTGAGGCACACCAGAGGCTAACTATGCCGGAGCGAAAAAGGAGTGCCAGACTCCAGCTCCTGCAGAGGCAGAGGGAAGAGCTGTAAGCATTTGCAGACTGAACCCCAGGGAAGGAAGGACCTGCTCAAAAGCAGTCAGTGCCCCTGGTTCAAGCGGTAGCTGCTTTGCTCACTCAGACCTGCTCCTGCGTGTGTGTAGCAGCTGCTCCTTGTCCTTGCAACCTTGACCTCCTGGCTCTTTGACTTTGGGCTCTGACTGACCTTGATTCTGGACTGTGTTTACAAGCTCCCAGTGTGTGGTCTCTGTGGCAGCCAGCCAAGACAGCACAGTCTAAATATATTTTTCAGAATATAACATCACAGTTGTTTTCATTATTGTTAACCTCTTGATGGGGACTGGAGGTCTCCTGGAATTAAAGTTGATCTCCAAATGACATAGATTGCTTATTTATTTATTTTAAATATTTATTCCATTTCTCCTGGAGAAAATGGCTGCTTTGGATGGTGGACTGCACAGCATCACACCCTACTGAGATCCCTCCCTCCCAGGCTCCGCCCTCAAATCTCCAAGTATTTCTGAACCCAGATATGGCAACCCTAGTGGTGCCTAGGGAGAGGGGCATTGGGGAGAGGTCAGCAGGGATGTGATACCATAATCTACCTTCCAAAGCTGCCATTTTTTCCTGGGGAACTGATCACTGCAGTCTGGAGATCAGTTG
>NW_015159796.1:8061-51836 GCF_001447785.1 Gekko japonicus
CTACACACCGGCCTTTGGCTCTCTGCTCTAGCCTCTCTCTCTCTCTGGCCCAAGAGAGCAGGGTTCCCCCACGTCTCTGGCCTGTGGCCTGGACAGCCTGGTCAGCACAGACAGCAGGAGACTTTCCTAACCTCCTGTAGGACGAAGATGGCCTCCTCCCTGGATGGGCTGCAGTCTGTATTGATGCCGCCCCGCGCGTTGGGACAGTCCTGGTTTTCCCGCCCTTTTCTGCCTTGGGGCAGCTGGGAACTGTAGTCCAGCAGATGAGGAAGCCCCATTCAACCCAATGAGTGAGACCTCTCTGGAACTACAGCTCAATTAAACCTTATGGTGGAACATTTTAAACAAACAACCATGGACAGCAGCCCAGCAGCCATCTTACAAACACAGGTAACTGCCATTTCATTACACCTACCAACAGCCACTGAGGGAAAAGTTAAGTCCCACACAGGAGGCAAGCAGGAGAAACGTCTTTATCAAAGAGACAAAGCCATTTGCCAGGAATACTGACAGGACAGCAGCCCAGCAGCCATCTTACAAACACAGGTAACTGCCATTTCATTACACCTACCAACAGCCACTGAGGGAAAAGTTAAGTCCCACACAGGAGGCAAGCAGGAGAAACGTCTTTATCAAAGAGACAAAGCCATTTGCCAGGAATACTGACACAGCAGAGTGGAAGGTGGAGTGGGTGGGGAAGAGTCTTGACTGGCAGCTGACGGGCCAATAGCTGGGGGAGCGCATGCAATCTTGCTACCCCATAGGGCAGAAGCAACCACCATTCGGCAATCTCTCCTTATATATAATTGAGTAAAAACATTCTATATGAACATTCTAAATTTGGCCCCTTTAGTGTATGGACGCTTGAACTGTCAGTCAGAAGACGCTGGCTGGGTTGACTGGCTGCTTTGTGCAGTCCCGCCCAGCGTTTCAAGGTCTTTTGCATATGGAAGCTGATTGGACTTCACTGCATTCCACACCTCAAACTCACCCCCCTCCCCGCAAGGCAGTTGGAATGTCAGTTGCATATGGAACCTTCAAGGTCTTTTGCATATGGAAGCTGATTGGACTTCACTGCATTCCACACCTCAAACTCACCCCCCTCCCCGCAAGGCAGTTGGAATGTCAGTTGCATATGGAACCTTCAAGGTCTTTTGCATATGGAAGCTGATTGGACTTCACTGCATTCCACACCTCAAACTCACCCCCCTCCCCGCAAGGCAGTTGGAATGTCAGTTGCATATGGAACCTTCAAGGTCTTTTGCATATGGAAGCTGATTGGACTTCACTGCATTCCACACCTCAAACTCACCCCCCTCCCCGCAAGGCAGTTGGAATGTCAGTTGCATATGGAACCTTCAAGGTCTTTTGCATATGGAAGCTGATTGGACTTCACTGCATTCCACACCTCAAACTCACCCCCCTCCCCGCAAGGCAGTTGGAATGTCAGTTGCATATGGAACCTTCAAGGTCTTTTGCATATGGAAGCTGATTGGACTTCACTGCATTCCACACCTCAAACTCACCCCCCTCCCCGCAAGGCAGTTGGAATGTCAGTTGCATATGGAACCTTCAAGGTCTTTTGCATATGGAAGCTGATTGGACTTCACTGCATTCCACACCTCAAACTCACCCCCCTCCCCGCAAGGCAGTTGGAATGTCAGTTGCATATGGAACCTTCAAGGTCTTTTGCATATGGAAGCTGATTGGACTTCACTGCATTCCACACCTCAAACTCACCCCCCTCCCCGCAAGGCAGTTGGAATGTCAGTTGCATATGGAACCTTCAAGGTCTTTTGCATATGGAAGCTGATTGGACTTCACTGCATTCCACACCTCAAACTCACCCCCCTCCCCGCAAGGCAGTTGGAATGTCAGTTGCATATGGAACCTTCAAGGTCTTTTGCATATGGAAGCTGATTGGACTTCACTGCATTCCACACCTCAAACTCACCCCCCTCCCCGCAAGGCAGTTGGAATGTCAGTTGCATATGGAACCTTCAAGGTCTTTTGCATATGGAAGCTGATTGGACTTCACTGCATTCCACACCTCAAACTCACCCCCCTCCCCGCAAGGCAGTTGGAATGTCAGTTGCATATGGAACCTTCAAGGTCTTTTGCATATGGAAGCTGATTGGACTTCACTGCATTCCACACCTCAAACTCACCCCCCTCCCCGCAAGGCAGTTGGAATGTCAGTTGCATATGGAACCTTCAAGGTCTTTTGCATATGGAAGCTGATTGGACTTCACTGCATTCCACACCTCAAACTCACCCCCCTCCCCGCAAGGCAGTTGGAATGTCAGTTGCATATGGAACCTTCAAGGTCTTTTGCATATGGAAGCTGATTGGACTTCACTGCATTCCACACCTCAAACTCACCCCCCTCCCCGCAAGGCAGTTGGAATGTCAGTTGCATATGGAACCTTCAAGGTCTTTTGCATATGGAAGCTGATTGGACTTCACTGCATTCCACACCTCAAACTCACCCCCCTCCCCGCAAGGCAGTTGGAATGTCAGTTGCATATGGAACCTTCAAGGTCTTTTGCATATGGCTGAGGTCACCACAGCAAAATGACACTGTTTGCCCAAAGCCAGACCACTCCCCCCAGAGCCTCTTTCTAGATGTTGTATTTATTTCCACAACGGGCTTTACTGCTAGTTATATATAAGAGAGATAATTCATCCTCATTCATGGATTTGATCAATCCCCTTTTCAAGCCATCTAAGCATCATGTGGCTGTGAGGTCTATACATGGTATGCATTGTGTGGGTCCCATAAATTATTAAGCCTTGGTTGAAGAAGTATTTCCCTTTGTCTGTCCTGAAAGGGGGGGGGTGTCACAGCCGTTTGCAGCTGAGATACCATCAGAGAAGAAAGTGGTGAAGAAGCCCCCCCCCCAGCATCTCCTGCATTTTGTAACAGGAAGATGCATTGAAAAGCTGCACATTTAATCTGGTCTGCAGTACCAATATTTTCAAGCACATAAGGGTGAACTTTCTAGAGATGAGATGAGTTTTACTTGTCTCCACCTGAGCTTCAAGACATTCATTAAGTGCCCAACCAAATGGCCCAGGACAAAGGGAGAGGCAGTGCATACAATTGTCCCTTCTGTTCATTTTGCCAGCTCGCTTTCCCCTCCCTGTCAAATTTCTTGGGAAAATTCCAACTTTTGTTCAAAGGCACAGAACGCACTTTGTTTCACTAGTCTAATTTGTTACAATAACATTAACATATCATTGGGACTCATTACCGCCGCTGTAATGACTCCCTTTTGAACGATGTCAGGCTCATTATGTCAGCCCCTGTACATTTAAGCTCTGCAGCTTCTCCAGAGAGCCTCACTGCGTCGCCTGGTAATTGTGATTAAAAGCCCATTGATAGGATGGCTGGACAGCCTGCTGGGGGACGGGGGGGGGGCAGCTACATTGCCACACGACAATTCTGTGCTTGGGGGAGAAAGAAAATGATTTCATGGGGACCATATTAGGTTGGGTCACAGGGCTGCCGAGAACCAACTGGGGTGCCCAGGCTAAGATTTCACTATATGGCCCTGAGCCAAATTGACACAATCAGCCCATTGATGGGTCATTGGCACCCAGCCCAAATTGACTGGCACTTTTGCAAACCCCTGCAGGTGGCAAAATCATGAGGCATCTCAGAGGAGTCCTCTAGTATTGGCACAAGATACTCTTTTTTTTAACAAAAGAAGAAATTATGTTTTCCACTTAAAAAGGACTGTTGATGCCCATGCACCTGGTGGGAGAAAGTACAGGGAGTGGGCCGGCAGCCTCCCCAAACCTTTGTGGTCTCCACTAAGAGCAGGTTGGCTTAACCTGATGATGAATTGTCTGTAATCTGTTGCAATTTGTGCCTCTGTCAGTCGTTCCCTTTCATGCACCACGCATCACCTCAGGGGCTGAGGAAATGAAGCTGCTGCCATTAGAAGGGTTGCTCAGACATGTGTTCAAATGTAACACACACAACAATTCTGTCAAGGAAAAGAAGGAACAAATTTCCATAGGGACTCAAGAACAGTCCTGCTAGATCAGAGCAAGGGACCATCTAGTTCAGCATCCTGTATCTCAAAGTGGCCAACCCGCAGGCAGGGTACAAATCCAACTCCTCCTCTTCCTCCAAATCATACAATTGGAGGGGACCTCCAGGGTCATCTAGTCCAACCCCTGCACAAGGCAGGAAATTCACAAATACCTCCCACTCCACAGCCCCAGTGACCCTTGCTCCATATCCAGAAGATGACAAAAAACCTCCAGGATCCTTGGCCAAACTGTCCTGGAGAAAAATTGCTTCCTGACCCCAAAGTGGTGATCAGCATTTCCTTGGGCGCGTAAGACAGGGCCACGAGAACTAAGCACTGAGGCAACCCTTCCTGCCCTTTCTTCTTGTGATCTGCTTAAGTCCTCAGAATCAGCATTGCTGTCAGATGGCCATCTAGCCTCTGTTTGAAAACCTCCAAAGAAGGAGAGCCCACCACCCCCAGAGGAAACCTGTTCCACTGAGGAACCCCTCAAACTGTCAGGAAGTTCTTCCTAATGTTTACCTGAAAACTCTTCTGATTTAATTTCAACCCGTTGGTCCTGGTCTGACCTTCTGGGGCAACAGAAAACAACTCCGCACCCTCCGCTAGATGACAGCCCTTGGAGTACTTGAAGATGGTGATCCTATCACCTCTCAGGCATCTCCTCTCCAGGCTAAACATACCCAGCTCCTCCTTCCTTTCCTCATAGGACTTGGTCTCCAGACCCCTCACAATCTTCATTGCCCTCCTCTGGACACGTTCCAGCTTGTCTGTATCCTTCTTAAATTGCAGTGCCTTTTTTATCCTGCCTGTGCTTCAGGGACTCAGAGAAACACACACGTGGCCCTCCCCACTCCATTTGAGATTCACAACCACCCTGTGAGGTGGACTGGTATAAAATACTGGGTTCAAGACACCTTGCAGTGAAACAGCTCTGCTTTATTTAGTGATTTCAGGAACAAGACAGACAAAAAGGGAAAATAGCCCTGTTTAAATAGCATGCAAAGCCCACACCTCTTTCCCAACACGCACAACTATAGGCACAGTACTAGTCAGGTAGCTGCCATGTTTTGCTTGTTCCCGTCTCTGATCCTGGCTTGCTCGCTGCTCTGCCACTTGCTGTAAACAATGCTTGGGAGACCGTGGGAACCAGTTCTGCCAGATGGCGTTATCTGTCTGGCCTTGTGAAGGAGGGAGGGCTTGTGTTCCACCCCTGGTGTGAATCTTTCGGCTCTCATGAGGGACTGCAACTCTCCCGCGCGCTCGAATTTCATTTGCTTAGCCATTTGCCTCATCCTACTATATGAAAGGATGTTTCCGCCCCATGGCCATTCCTAACAATAATCCTGTGGATGTGGTCCCAGTTTTGTAATCTAATAAAGCATAATGCTTCCTTGGAAACGTGTGTGGAGATTTACTTGCTGCAGAACCTGACAGAAATTGTTAGGAATCACTTTTCCTCCATCGACCCGAGTCGCTCCCGAGCGAGATGAGCGGTCCCAGTGGGGCAGGGGTTCCTACCCCGACAACTACATCAGTGGCCACCCCGGTCACTATAACGGTGCCTACCACTATGGTGGTATCTACCCCGATTATCACGGCCGTGCTGGTGATGACCCCAATCACGACAGCAGGAACAGGGGTACCTGTGACGATGGCGAGCCCAGGAGGGCCAATCTCCATGGATGGAGGGGCCACCCCTAGATCGATGGTGTCGTTTATCCTGGGGCATTTGGGAAAATGAGTTACCTACCGCTATAAAGAGAGGGGATGGGCCAGCATATGGGTGACTCCATGCAAACTACCTGGTCAATGCCAGGGAGTAGGAGTCAGGACAGTATCTTTGACCCACGGTCTACCTCAGGGAGCTTCGGAATGATTCCGGGCAGACCCATCTCGTTCCCACCGAGATCGTCAGTCACTCCAGGTATGGATGTGGATGGGAGACTGGATGTGTTGGAACTGGACTGTCACACTATAATGCGAGACATGGGACAATTGCTCCATAATTTGCCGGGGATAGTGGCTTGGGCAATGGAGTCCCAACTGGCCGCCTCACAAGTTCCGTCGTGATGTCCTCCCCCCGTACCGGCCCTGGGACCTGGTAAGCCGATCCTGCAGCCGGCCCCACCACCGCCTCCCCCCCTCCGCTGCCACCGCTGCCGGGGAAGCCGCAGGTCCCGGCACAACCGGTGGGTCCAGCCCCACCGCTGGCGATGCCACGACCCAAGGATTTGCTTGATGTTACGTTTGATGGAGACCCAGAGAACTCTTCTTTCTTTATTGTATGGGTGATGAAGTTTGTCAAGCGCTGGGCTCATCTGTTCCCCGACAAAGAAACACAAGTGGATTTCATCACTTCCCGCCTGCGGGGGGCAGCGACTAGCTGGTATGTGGGGCTCCACAACCTGGAGGTGATGGAGCTGGAAAGCGTTGATGCCTTTATGTGGGTGCTGCGAGCCCGGTTCAAAGACCACACGGCGGGCGAAAAGGTGGAGGCGTTCCTCCGTACTTTCAGACAAGGCAAGTAATCCATCCGGGAGTATTCCACTAAGTTCCACCGGCAAGCGGCCAAAATCCGGGACTGGACAGACCCAGTGTTCATGCAGCAGTACTGGTTGGGCCTGAATGCGGAGATTTAGAAACTCAGTTTACACGCAAACCTTGGCGGCGTGGATGCAGGAGGCAGAGAGTGCCGAGAGTCACTTTCGCACTATGCGGCTGGATAATGCAGTAGTGGCGTGAAAACAGCACCGGCACCCCCCCACCTCAAGGCAAAAGCCGCCCCCCTGTTGCCATCACTCAGGGAGCAGCGGATGAAACAGGGGCTGTGCCTAAGATGTGGGGACCACGGCCATTTTGCCGCTAAGTGTCCCTTGGGAGAGGGCAGAGGAGCGACAGGGAAAGAAAGTGACAAGTGCCGGAGTGACCTGCTTCCCAAAAAGGGCATGATGAAAGCAAAAGGCCCCCGCACTCTGCAAGCCGAGGTGGATGTGTTGGAGAATGAGTTGAGTGGGGAGGAGGAGACGGAGACGGCGGGAAAAGGCCAGGTCCTGCTGTAAGGGACGCTGAGCAGCAGGACCCACCAACAGAAGCACTGAAAGTGGTGAGCAGCTACCCACTCCTCTTTTTCATGACCGTGACTCTTATAAATCCCACTTTGGGAATGCACATTAGGGTTCGGGGCCTCATCGATTCAGGGTGCAGGCGGGATTTAATCAACCCCTCCTTGGTTGCCGGTCTGGATGCGGACGTGGTCCAGTTATCCGAGCCCTTAGTGTTCACCCAAATGGACAGGTCCCTGATGAAAGAGCCCTGTAAATATGAGACTGTACCGTCACACATGGGGGCAGGGGACTATTGGGAGGAATGGACTTTTATTGTGTCCCCAGGGGCCAGATTCCCCCTGGTACTGGGAAACCCATGGCTCCACGGGCATGATCCCTATATCTTGTGGGGTGACAGGATTATAAAGTTCATCTCCCCCAGATGCCAAGCCCACTTCTGGAACCCTAAGTGGGGAGTGGCTCCTGGAACTGATCCAGTTCGGGCGTGCTTAGCTGCTGAGGAGCTGGCCAAAATCCCTCAGGAGTACAGAGACCTAGCTCAGGTTTTTGGTTAAACCGAAGCTGACGAGCTCCCCCCCCTGCAATTCTTTTATAATTGTATTTATTAATTTTCATACATACTGATTAGTCCATTAATATACATACATCTTAGAGTCATTTATTTGTTTTCTATCCATTTATACATTCCCGACCATCATTTTGCAAAAATTTCTTCATTTTTGCCCTGTAACATTAAACTCAATTTATCCCTTTCTGCTACCCCCATTAGATTCTCTATCACTTCTTCTTGTTTTGGGGTATTGTCTTGTTTCCAGTACTTTGCCCATTGTATCCTAGCTATAGTTATTGTATATAGAATTAAACATTTATCATTATAATTGATGTGTTCTGGTAGTATATTGAGTAAAAATATTTCCAGCAATAGCTCAAGTTTCACTTTCGCCATTTCTTGTATTATTTTCTGAATAAATATCCAGTATTTTTGTATCTTTGTACATCGCCACCACATATGATAAAATGTTCCAACACTTGTTTTACATTTCCAACAAATGTTGGAGCAGTTTGCATAACATTTAGCTATTCTTTCTGGTGGCCAGTACCATTGGTGAAACATTTTGAAAACATTTTCCTTAAAGCTAGTTGCCCTCATGACTTTAATAAGCTTCCAGACCTTTAGCCAGTTATCCGTTTGAATTGTATAACCTCTGTCTCTTGTCCATGCAACTATATTGTTCTTCGTTACTCCATCTCTCATATATTCTTCCAGTAAGACTTTATATAATTTCTGGATCATTTTATCATTTGACGATAGCCAGATATTGTCTAACTCATTCTTGTCCTCATAAAAACCTATTTTTAAATCTTTTTGATTCTTGACTTTAGTTGTATCTGTTCCCACCAAGATAATTTTAAATTATATTGTGCTTGTAGCTCTATTTCTGATTTTAAATTGTTTGAAGAGTCTAGCAGCCTTTCATATGTTTTTTTATTATAACTAGTTAGAAGAGTTGGCTTTATAAAGGCTTCCAAGGGTGAGACCCATTTTGGTATCTTTGTATAGAATTTCTCTTTCATTGTTTTCCATACATCAATTAACGCCGATCTTGTAATATGATTTTTTAAATGTTGGTGAGATATATCTTTATCGTACCATGCCATCTCATGGTTAAGTCATACCCTTCTAGCTTTAAACATATTTCATCTTGCAAATTAATCCAATCCTTAATACATCCTGGACTTGCTGCTTGGTAATACACTTTCCAATTTGGTAATCCAAATCCGCCTCTATCCTTTCTGTCTTGCAACACTTTTAATTTTATTCTTGCTCTTTTTGCATTCCATACAAATTTCCTCATTAACTTATCCAACTCTATAAAATATTGCATTTTTTTTAGTATTGAAATGTTTTGTGCTAAGAATAGAAACCTAGGTAAAATATTCATTTTTACCGTGGCTATTCTTCCTGTCAGAGATATATGCAGGTATTTCCATTTTATTAAATCTTTCTTTATCTCTTCCAATAGTTTAGAGTAGTTATCTTCCATTAGCGTACTATTTCGATTTGATAATGTAATACCTAAGTATTTAACTTTTTTTGCTATTCCAATATCTGTAAGATTTTTTATTTCTTGCTTGGCTTTTGCGTCACAGTTTTTCAACAATAACTTAGTTTTAGTTGTGTTGATTTTAAGACCTGCCACTAATCCATATCTTCGAATTAGATCCAATAGTTCTTCAATTGAATCTTTAGGGTTTTCCATAATAAATACTAAATCATCTGCAAAAGCCCTCAGTTTATATTCCTCTCCTTTTATTTTCAAGCCTTTTATATTTTCATTTTGCCGTACCAGTTCATTTAATGTTTCAAGAGCAAAAATAAACAATAATGGTGACAATGGACATCCTTGTCTTGTCCCTTTTTGAATCTCTATGTCTTGTGTTAGTTCACCATTTATCGTTATCTGGGCATACTACTTCTTATAAATTGCTTTAATCATTGTCTCAAACTTCTTTCCGCAGCCTGACATTTCCAGCTTTTCTAGTAAAAATGTCCATGAGATGTTGTCAAACGCCTTTTCCGCGTCTAGAAACATTAACGCTGCTTGCTTCCCTGGATGGTTTTCATAATATTCTAGTGTGTTGATGACAGTTCTTATATTATTTCTCATTAATCTTTTTGGGAGAAATCCCACTTGATCCTGGTGTATAGTGTGGTTTAATATATTTTTAAGCCTCATTGCTAATATGTTCGCATATATTAGTCTACGTTCAATAAGGATATAGGTCTATAGTTTTCTATTTGGTTTTTCTCTGTGTTAGTTTTCAATATGAAAGTTATTATCACTCTGTTCCATGATGCTGGTAAATTTCCTTATTCTTCTATATTTTGTATCACTTCTTTTAATATAAGTATTATCTGTTCTTCAAAACCAGACCAGGTGATTATTTATTTTTTTGTTTCTTAAATTAATTCGCAGATTGTAATTTGACCACTTAAGATACACCTTTGTTCTTCGTTAAATTTTTGTTTGTTGTTCTTTTCTAAGTAATATTTAATTTGCGTCTTTTCTTCATCCTTTTGTTGGTATAGTTTCTTGAAAAAATCTTCTGTTATCTTTTTTATATCTTGCGATTTGCATTTTTCTTCATTTTTTTCATCTTTGAGCACAATTATATTCAGGGAGGGTACTCTGGGCCTTTTCAAGGGAACCTGAATCCAGAGTGGTGGCAGCGTCAGGTCACACCCCATCTGAGTCGTGACAGTGGCCAAAAACACCAGGTGCCATCAGGAGGTCCAGCAGTGGGGCCAGGACACTAGAAGCCCTCCCACTGTTCCCCCCCAAGTACCAAGAATACAGAGCATCACTTGCCCCAGAGTTCCTATCTATACCTTGTGGCCTTTCTATACTTTTCTGTACCGATCTGTACCCTCATTTCTGCAGGACCACCACACCTGCAATGCTCTGCCATAACAGCTTGGCTCCTGTGCGCCAAGCCTTCTGATGGTGCCACCCTGCAAATAGGTAAGATTGACATGTGCATTCTCTGTTGTGGTTCCCACCCTGTGGATCAGTATAAAATAAAAGGAGGCCAATATTCCTGTCATTCCATAGCCTGTGTAAAACAGAATTCTTCAAGAGACTCTTTGTATGAAATGAATGGAGCTGTAGTACAACAGAATGATTCAAGACAGAGGTTCCTTTTATAGAGGGAAGAGGACTGTAGTCTCTGGGCTGAACTAGAGGATACAGCATCTCTGGGGACTAGAGTTGCCAGCCATCAGGCAGGGCCTGGAGACCTTACGATTGAGCTACAGAGAAAGAGATCGGTTCTCCTGGAGAAAATGGCTGCTCTGGAGGGTGGACAGTATGACATATACCACACTGAGGTCCCTCTCCTCCCTGAAAGCTGCCCTCTCTGGGCTCTATCCCCCAGTGCCCATAAGGCTCACCCTCCCCAAAGGGCTGAGATAAACCATGGTGAATTCTTCTGCGAAGAACCACGTGTCAATGTCTGGCTGGTTGGGCCACCCACAATTCTCCAATGGCAGGTTTGGAAGGACAGAAAGACAGACATGACAAGACTTCTGACGGGGCTCCCCAAAGTATCCCCATGATGACAGCTTGGTGGGCACCCCAGCTCCACCAGACCAGGGGAAATCAGGGTTTTCCATTTACAGTGATTAGTGATGCCCTCTGTCTTGCATAATAAAGATCATAAACAACCAAATGTTTATGGAGTGAAGTGTTGATATATATTCATATACTGAAATAATGCACGGGGACTATTTCAAGTGTGTTCCTAAGTAATAGTTGTGCTTCTAGGGTGGCTTCCGTCGTGGATGTTAGGACTAGCTCCTATAAAATCTCTCCAAGTTGGGGGGCAGATTACATTTCTGGGGTTGCAGTTACAGAACCCCCCAAAAGGTCTCCCACATTTATACCCTCCCTCTCTAGGGTTGTCTGGTCCCTTTGAGTCACTGGTCGGGGGTATGTAAGGATGCTCCAGGAGCAAGAAGTGTCACCCCCGATGTGCCAATGTCACTGGAAGTGACATCACACGCCATGCCCACGCCACCCAGAAATGACATAAGCATATTGGGGGCAATGCTCTGGTTTTGGAGCAAAACTCTATGGTAAAATTGTCCTTAAACCAAAGAGTTTTGCCCCAAAACCAGAGCATTGCCCCCCCCCACATCACTGACATGTCTACATCACTTCTGGGTGACATAGGCACATCACTCCATGTTGCTGTGTGTGTGTGTGAATTCCCTCCTACTGACCAGTGGCAGGCAGGAGCCCGCACAACTGGGGAATCCTCCACCCCCAACTGGGTACTGGCAACCCTGTCCCATCCCTCCTGAGTGTGAACACCTCTACGTGCCATGAGGGTGCAAGTGGGTACAACTGTGTGATGGGTACTTGTCGTGGGGGAAGAAGTCCTCCACCCCCTATGTATCACATGCCCTTGCCCTGGGCACCAAACCCACCCTGCCAAGCCACTGGATCCCGGGCCTGTCAGGGCATCACCAGGGGTCTCTGTTCCTCGCTCTGGGGCTCTCTGCAGAGGTGAAAGAGTTGTTAGCAGCACTGCCCAGAGACACCAGCAGCTGCTAACACTCTCTGGAGAGGAGGGCTCTGGCAGCAGTGATTGGGGGGAAGCATCCTCCCCTTCCACATCCCAACTTTCTCTTGCTGGTCCCTCCTTGAGTGCACCCCTCCATGGCCCCTCCCAGCCCAGCATCAGAAAGCAGCTGTGCTGACCACCTTCTCCAATCCAGGGGCCACAGCTTGGAAACGTTTCTGCACCCACCCACCCGTGACCCCTGTGTGGCAGAGTGTGCCACGCCCATTCTGGAGGGGCACAAACCCTCCCCAACACTTGTCATCCTCTGTAGGCACCTGCAAAAGGTGCACCCAACTTTGTTGCCGCTGGAGGAAAGAGTATATTATAGCAAACAAGACCACGGTGTAATGTAACCAGCAAAACAATAAATCACCGTGTATGAGTATACACTATGTCTGTGGATGGGACCACAAGGCAGGCCACCCTCAAAGAGGTCAAAAGGGCTATGCGGAGGGCTCAGAAAGCAGACACTCACCTTGTCGGCAAGATGACTGCTGTGGGTGGCCAACCCTTCTCCCTCATGGAAGACGTAGCCTTCCATGAAAACCAGTGAGGATTGTGAGGCACTCCAAAGGGATCTATCAAGGAAGGGCAAGTGGGCGTCAACATGGCAAATGGGGTTCAATGTGGCCAAGTGCAAGGTAATGCACATTGGAGCCAAAAATCCTAAATATAAATACACGTTGATGGGGTCTGAACTGGCAGAGACTGATCAAGAGAGAGATCTTGGAGTTGTAGTAGATAACTCACTGAAAATGTCGAGACAGTGTGTGACTGCAATAAAGAAGGCCAATGCTATGCTGGGGATTATTAGGAAGGGTATTGAAAACAGATCAGCCAATATAATAATGCCCCTATATAAATCAATGGTGAGACCTCATTTGGAATACTGTGTGCAATTCTGGTCACCACACCTTAAAAAGGATATTATAGCTTTGGAAAAAGTGCAGAAAAGGGCAACTCAAATGATAAAAGGGTTGGAACACTTTCCCTATGAGGAAAGGTTAAAGCACTTAGGGCTCTTTAGCTTGGAGAAAAGACGACTGAGGGGTGACATGATCGAGGTTTATAAGATTATGCATGGGAAAGAGCAGGTAGAGAAAGAGGTACTTTTCTCCCTTTCTCACAATACAAGAACCCGTGGGCACTCCATGAAATTGCTGAGCGGTCGGGTTAGAACGGATAAAAGGAAGTACTTCTTCACCCAAAGAGTGATTAACACATGGAATTCACTGCCACAGGAAGTGGTGGCGGCTACAAGCATGGACAGCTTCAAAAGGGAATTAGATAAGCATATGGAGCAGAGGTCCATCAGTGGCTATTAGCCACAAGGTATAGATAGGGACTCTGGGGCAGGTGATGCTCTGTCATCTTGGTGCTTGGGGGGGTCAACAGTGGGATGGCTTCTAATATCCTGGCCCCACTGGTGGACCTCCTGATGGCACTGGTATTTCTGGCCACTGTGTGATACAGAGTGTTGGACTGGATGGGCCTTTGGCCTGATCCAACATTGGCATCTCTTATGTTCTTATGTTCTTATGTTCTTATGTTCTTTCACCAACTGCAGTGCTGATGGTCCAGGTCCAGGTCTCCAGAGTGCAAGGCAGAACCGTGCACTTCATGGCAGGCCTCTGGAGCAGCTAGTTGGACTGTCAGGGCATGACCCAGGACCCAGGAGGGGACAGTACTGACACCGGGCTACAAAATGGTTCTGCTCCATGTGCAAGGGATGGATGCAGACCACGTGGTCCAAAGCATCACTGCCGTATGTTACAGAGAAGCATGAGGGAGTCAATCAAGGCAGCCAGTAGCTAAGCCCCTCCGCTTGGCGTCAGCAGAGAGACATGGTGGCAATGGGCCAAGCACCAGCAGAGAGACCAGTTCACAATCAAGAGGGTATAAAACATGGGTCCTCCCTCAAGTAAGGCACCGAGTAGCTAAGCCCCTCTGCTCAGCATGAGCAGAGAGACGGGTTGGCCAAGACCCCTTAGTCCACCTTACACCTAACACCCCAAAACCCTAGCAGGGTCGAGGAGGGAATAAATGAATGTGCTCTGCTAGTTGGCTTTCAACACGTTCTCTGCCTCTCTGCAAACAGCAGACAAACAAAAGGATGTTGTAATGTATTCTGTGCTGCCTAGAATGCATTAAGATGGTTGTGAATCATCTCATAAGGAAGCAATGTTAAGCTTCGTCTTGAACAGGGATTGAAGTTCAAGACTACTGCGTCCAATCAGGTTCAAATGTGTATAAGCGGGAAAGACTCTGATTGGTCTCAACCTGATAGGTTGTTTAACTGTATAGTAGGCGTGGCTATATTAGCCGGGAATGTTTAAATACTGAGCAGCTGCAATGGGAAGCTGTTCGGGCTATCAGAGAAGTTGTACTGTGTCAGAGAAGTTGATCGTCGAGCTGAAATAAACCTGAGTTTTGCTGAATCACTCTCTGGCTATTTTGTTAAGCACGGACTTAACAGATGTGAAACTGAGCTGAGCCTATATAAGCTTTCTGATCCCATAGAGCAGAATGGGAACTCTGTTATTCGCAGCCAGCAGTGCCTGTTAAGCTTTGGAGGGCTCCTATTGGTTTTTCCACAGCTACAGAATTCTGCCCCCCTTTGCCTTGGAGTTTTGTGAACAGTTTAACTGAGCGGCCACAAACTGCCACAAACAGCATCAAAGTTCAGATCCCCCGTGTCATCTGTAGTTTGCCTTCAGGTTTCCAAGTAAACCCACACTGTGGAGGGAAGGCATTCGACAGGCCCTTTGTTCCAAGTTGTTCAGAGAAAGCTACACCTGCATTCAGCCCCTATATCAACATCTTCATTCTGACCTCTTGGAGTAAATCAACTCCACAGCGTTTTTCCCCCCTGCAAACTTTTTTGCTGAGTCACTCAGACAGTGCCTGGGCCCACTGATGTGCCATTAATACAAAGCACAAAGTATTTCTGCCAGGTTTTTTTTTTTTGTACTAATTATCTTGGAAGTCTTTTTACCTTCCCAGAAGCCTACGATAGTTATAGCTGCTATATTATGATAATTGTGCTCATTTGGGTGAATAAACCATCATATTTTATAGAGATGTGAACAGCACAGTCTAATGAAGTCAATCCCAGGAAATTAAAGCAATCAATTGTGTGAAATGACATGTTTTAAGAAAAACACACAAGGAAATTACACAAGGAAAAACGAGAGGAGGTTCTGGAGGGCCCATGGATGAATCTCCAGTATTGTTTTTTGTTCCAAATAAGCAGCCATGGTTGTGGAGAGGGGACCATGGCCAGTGGGAAGATCGCAATCCTAATTCTAAGGAACTCCAATTTGGCTCCAAATTTAGCCAGCATTAATGCCTGCTTTGTTTACCCTACCCTGTATATCAAAATATGAACCAAGAGCAGGGGTCGTTTCATAGAAAAAGAGCTAGGGGAACTCATTAGCATCACTCATTAGCATATGCCACACACCCTGACATCACCGGAAGTGTGTCGCAAGGCCACACCCCCTGACATCACCAGTGGCTCACAAAGTAGAAATTTTGCTCACAACCTAACAGAGCCAATTTTAAACAATTATACATTTAGGTTGCAAAACAGAAATAGGGTTATAGCAATGGTGCATCACTGTTCCGGTCGCAACGGGGGCGGTCGTGGTCGGGACGCTCTCCTGACCGAAAATCGTCCTATCGCCCTACCTGCGGGAGAAGAGGTCGCCTGAAAGGGGGTCCTTTCTCCGAAAAGAGACGAGGAAAGTCTCTTTAGCAAGGAGCTCTGCGTTCCGAGCAGCGGGAACGAGCGGCGGCTTGTTTTTCGAGCTCGGAAAGTTGCTCCGGTGCAGAAGGTGGGGCTACACCCAGCGAGGCTTCTCCGGCTGGGTAAATGTTACCGACTGAAACCAAACAGAGATTCTTCCGGGAGGCTTCGGCGAGATTTAAAAACTCTGGTAAACTTGGCAACAAATTAACTCTGCAAATATTTCTTGAAAAGGAATTCAAGGCATTCTTCTTCCTGCTTCCTCGGATTTTGGAGAGTCGTGGAGCCTTAAGAATTGAAAAGCGGCGAATCTGAAGACACGATTCACAGGCTTGTTTTACAAGGCTGTAAGGAACAGTAGCGTATGTTCACCTTTTCGCCTTGCTTCTGAGCAAAGGGGGATACGTGTATTAAAGTGTATTAAAGTTAAACTTAAGTGACAGAGAGGGCCGGGGGAGGGGGTCGGCAGTCCTGAGGGGGGAAAGTGTGCCTGAAGCACAGTGGGGCTGGAAGGACACCGCACCTCCTGGGCTCCCTCACCTTCCCATCTCCAGGGTTCTTGTCAAGAGGGCAGCTTGCTCTAAAGTGCCCCAGGACTCCACATCTCAGGTGTAGGCCCTGACACATCCATTGGTCTCTGATGGCCTCTCTTGTCTTGGTTTTTGCCCCTCGTTGTTCTGTTGCCATCTCCTCTGCCGCCACCGCCATTGCCCTTGCCGCCACCGCCATTGCCCCCGCAAGAGTTTGGAGCGGTTCTCCACCTTGCAGGCCACCTGGTTCCACCCGTTCAACGTCAGCGGGTTGCTCTGGGCCAGTGCCTGATCTAGAGTTGTGCTCATCTGTGGTGAAAGTGGGGCACCAATCGCATAGGAACTTGTGACCTGCGACAGGAAAAATGTCAGCATCTCTGGAGTGCCGCCAAATGTCACTTCCAGGGCATCATAGGGCTGCTCCAGAGTTGCTGGGGGGTGGTTTGGCCCGGCCGGGCCAGCAGGAACATCTGAAGGTCCTGCGGAGGAGGAAGAAGAAGAAGAAGAAGAAGAAGAAGAAGAAGAAGAAGAAGAAGAAGAAGAAGAAGAAGAAGTTGGATCTTCTCCCCAGACATTTGAGATTATGCTCATGCCCTTCCGAGTTAATAGAGACCCTCCCCCATATATTATTTCATTGCTCCCACTATTCAGAAGAAAGAGCCCTTTTAATTATGCCTCTATTAAGGTCATTTAGGTTTCAAGGACAATTAGTATTTCAGTCCGAGGAACGTTTGCTGAAACACCTACTGGAGGACAAATCCACGGTTATTTCAAGGAATGTTGCTAAATTTCTTTTTATTGCAACTATAAAGCGCAAGAACTTCCTTAATACTCCTTGAGATGTTTTTTCTCTGTAATGCCTTACGACATTCTGGAGACTGTTTTTGACTGTATGTTGTTTGATGGGTCTTCGACCGTAATAAACTGATTGATTGATTGAGATTGGATTTATACCCTGCCCTTCACTTGGAGTCTCAGAGCGGCTTACAAACTCCTTTCCCTTCCCCTCCCCACAACAGACACCCTGTGAGGTGGGTGGGGCTGAGAGAACTCTGACACAAACTGCTCTTTTTCAAGGACAGCTGTGCCAGAGCTTGTGACTGACCCAAGGTCACATCAGCAGGTGCAAGTGGAGGAGTGGGGAATCAAACCCGGTTCTCCCAGATTAGAGTCCGCACACTTAACCACTACTCCAAACTGGCTCTTTTTTTAAGGAAGAGGAGGTACTTGCGGAGGGGCCGGCAGTGCCCTCCCAGTTCCATCAGGGCCCCATTCACGATTCCAGAACTTTTGCTGGATGGCCTCCATGATTATGCCCGGTATTTCCAGCATCATGTTCTGCATCTCTCACGTGATCTCTACAGCCTCACTCCTGAACTCCCTACGGAGATGTTGATCTTCAGTGTCCTCCACAGCTCAGATGCATTCTGGTTCCTACTGGAATGAGCACCAGTAGCGCAGTCAGGCCCCATCACCCGCAAATCTCTCGGACCTTGAGTTGGGAGAACAGCCAGGTGGGCTCAGCCCAAGAGGGGAGAGGCGCCCATGTGTCTCGGGTCTGCCCCCCCCCAGCTGCTTTGGGCTCCATGGCTGTCACTGGAACTGCCATGGTCTGTTGCTCCAGTGCAGTGTTGTTCGCCGCGGTTGTAGGGATTTCCCCATCCTCTCCGCTCATCACATTTGTGGTGCAGGAGGTTGTGGAAGAAAAAGCTGAGTTCTAACCAACTGTCAGGTTCCTGGTTAAAACAGTTCTCAACACCAGCCAGTTTGTAGAAAGCTAACTTTATTGAGACAGTTGATAGAGACCATCCTCGACACATCTATTGTTAGAACTGAAGTTAAATGGGCAAACATTACAGATATAGGCGATTCAAGTAAAGACAATAAAGGACCCAATCACCCCCCCCCCATTGGCCTTTCTCTCTACAGCACCCCTCCAGCTGACTGGGGATCGGCAGCTGGAAACCGCTGGGTCCAAATGGGAGAAGGCTCCCTTTGCCTCCCCCCACCGTCAACCATCGGAGGAAGAGTGCCACATTCTGGCTGCCCTCTCCCTTTGGGAACCGACTGGCACGAAGACATGGTGCTGCTGGGGACACTTTGCCCCATCACTGGTCTCCACGCCAGTGCCAGGTTCCTGGTTAAATCAGTTCTCAACACCAGCCAGTTTGTAGAAAGCTAATTTTATTGAGACCGTTGATAGATACCATCCTAGACACGTCTATTGTTAGGACTGAAGAGAACCATGTGAAGATGACAGATATAGGGGATTCAAGAAAAGGCAATAAAGATCAGGACCCAATCACCCCCCAGTATTTGCCCACCAGAACTAACCGTCATCTCCCCCCCCCTCCTTCATAGGTACGTATCCTTTACATAGCAAGGAAACAAGAGCACAGACATTTGAGAAGCCAGGACATTTGGCATCGCGAAGGTGGCAAGCCCCAGACACTTCAAAGAGACGGGGAGAGAGAGGAGCCTCCTCTCTCAATGACAGGCGAGCTGTAAACCACAAAATGCACAGAGAGCATGACAACCATGCATAAATGACAACTGCACCAGTTGAATAGTGACCTAATAGTCCTTGAAAGTACAAGTGTCTCTTCAGATTGATGTGGTCACTGGCTCATGGAACAGAGAAGAGTTTCCAGAAGAAAGCATGCAGTAGACGGCATGAGCTCAAGGCTAGCTGTAGTGTGAACCAAAGGAGTGGCAACGGCCCACCTAGGCTTCTTTGCCATTTCTTAGGGCTTCATCAGGTCGATTTTCTTAGTGATGGAGTTCCACCCAGCTCTGGCAAGATTCAAAATGACACGCCGCCGCTCCTTTGGTTCACTGCAGGGTTTGGTGGGGAAAGAATAAGAAAAAGAAGAGATTGGATTTATACCCCACCCTTCACTACCCAAAGGTGTCTCAGAGTGGCTCACAAACTCCTTTCCCTTCCCCTCTCGACAACAGACACCCTGTGAGGCAGGTGGGGCTGAGAGAGCTCTGGCAGAAATGGCTCTTTTTCAAGAACAGCTCTTATCAGAACTAGGGCTTGTCCAAGGCCATCCAGCCAGGTGCAACTGGAGGAGGAGTGGGGAATCAAATCCGGTTCTCCCAGATTAGAGTCTGCACACTTCACCATGACACCAAACTGGCTCTCATATAAATAATGAAAATTATAATCATGCCCTTCCTGACTTTCTGGTACAGAATTAACCCAATTGTTTTTGAAGTGTACACCCCAAATGGGAAGGACTTCTTTTTAAAATTCCTCTTTACCCTCTTCAGCATTGATCCCCAGCATTGAAAACAGCACTGCCCCCCCCCGAATAAGCCTTGAAAATTTGCACTGAAAAAAAAATCCTTGTTTTCTTGAATTCAGAAAAGCTTCAAAATCCCCCCTTCCAGTCTCACGGCAGATCAACTGGATCATTTTCCTTTGGATGTTTGCCCATTAATTCTTATCTAGATTCTTATCTGGTTGCTACCCTTGGCCTATACCTTTCCGTGTAGAGATTGAGCTCGATGGGATAAAAGATCTCAAGGGATGCGACCTTCTATGGCAATCAAAGAGCCAGAGAAAAACAACTTCAATTTCTAATACTTATCTGCAGACCACTCTTCGTATATGGGACAAATGGAAGACTGGTCTAGTACGTAAATTTTCCCCATTGTCAACTCTAACTGGACATGGTTGGTTTCCAGAAGATCTAGAAAGTATAATTAAAAAATGGAGAAGTCAGGGACTTTATTTAATCCAAGATATACTACATGAAGGTGGACTGTTGCCAAAGCAAGACCTTGAGACTTTAATTGATCAAAAGATCTCATGGATCCATTATTTTCAACTGCACTCCAAATTTTCCGAAAGGAATTTCAAAACTGATTTGAAGGAGAAAGAAACAGGTTTCGAGGTCGTATTAGCTCGGGACAGTGCTACGCTGAGACATAAACTACCTATAATATATCAACTTTTAATTCGGAGAGATAATAAATATATGATTAGTACGATGAAGAAATGGGATTCCCACCCCATATTTTGCCACTTTTTCAGTGCAATTGTTGCTAAGAGCAACTGATTTTCACCACCTCAAACAGGAAACAGAGAGGTGTGGTTTACTCTGTTCTTTCGGCCTTCATCTTCATTCCCACACAGTGCATCCAAACCCTACCCTGAATCTCAACACTCTCTCATTGGTGGTAGCTAAGCCAGAAGGTGAGGGTGTTGGTACCTCCTCCCGAGGAACTGCACATCCCAGTTTTGTTTTGCTTTGGAAGCATTATTACTTCATAAAACACTTGAATCTATTTTACAATCTTCAAACAAACAGATAGTCCTGAATCTACTTGCCTTAGCAAAGATGGAAATTGCGGCTAAGTGGAAGGATAGTAGAGATCTCTCTATCTCAGCTTGGCAAAATAGAATATGGGACTGCTTTATAATTGCTAAATTGACTGATAAAATTTTACGAGAAACACATACCACCTATAAATCATGACTGTTTCATACTTGGGCACCAATCCTAGACTACCTGAAGTCGCAAGCAGTGATTCCGGCTACGGCCGATAATTTGGACTTGATAAATCTCTGATTAGCCTCATGTTAGGTCTACAGTCTGTTCTGTGGAGTGTAGTTATAGTAATTTATTGAGTTAGATCCTTGTTGTTTTATAAAGTAGTTTATATGAACTTTTTTTTAATTATGGGGGGGTGAGGGGAACCCAGGGGATTGTTGATGTTAATTTTAATGTAAATTTTTCATTAAAAAAATGCAGGGGGGGGGAGAAAAGAAAAAATATATACCTTTCCGTGAACTGAAGCTGTGAGCGGTCGTGCTGTCAGGCTTCAGTGGAAGAGGCTGGCAGTTCCAGCCTGGCTTCTGGAGGCCAGTTTGATGCCTGCAGAAATCTGCTGCTAATAGTTGCCCCAGACAGGAGTCTTGAAAGCATCAGCCCTGCCTCAGCACCCCAGTTCCTGTAACACCTTCTTCGCCAGCAGTGCCAAGAGACAGGCTGTGGCTCAGAGACAGAGCATCTCCTTGGCATGCAGGTCCAGCCTCTGGCATCTCCAGTTAAAAGGGTCAGGTGGAAGGTATATGAAAGACCTTGGCCTGAGGATCCGGAGAGTCACTGCCAGTCTGAGTAGACAACACTGGCTTGTCTTCTTCAGTATAAGGCAGCTTTATGTGTTCATATGTCTCCATCGTAAAGTAGGGCAAAGTGTGGGCAAAGGTCTTCAGAAGGTTCATCTCATAGCCATTCACTACCAAAACCCCAAAAACAAAGAGAAAGGGAAGCCAAAGAATTCCCGTATCCTTGTCCTGGTTGTATCTTCAATGGTTTCAGCTTTACTAACTGGCGTGAAAACACAGATTAGAATAACAAAGTCTGCATCCCCGTTCCAGTGGCACGTTTATGACCAACAAAGTTTTATTCAAGGTATAAACTTTTGTGTGCATGCACACGTCTTCAGATAAATGGAAATTGTAGAAGAAGTGTGCAGGCACACAAAAGCTCATACCTTGAATAAAACTTTGTTGGTCTTAAAGGTGCCCCTGCTGGACTCAGACTTTGTTCTGCTGCTTCAGGCCAACACGGCTACCTGCAGATCAGAGTATTTATAGTTTCAAATAAGCCATTTGGGCTTCAGTTCAAAAGCACAGACCTGTACTGTTTTGTTGGCTAGCGTTGTTACAGGGAGTGGAATTTCTGATTCCAGATTCACTTTTTAAAGATACAGCCCTTGATTTCTCTGATTCTCTTTTTTCTCACTCTCCCACACCACTGGAGTGTGCCCTTTTTCAAAGGAAAAGTGTTCCAACCCTTTTATCATTCTAGTTGCCCTTTTCTGAACTGTTATAAATCCAATCTCTTATCTTCTCTGGCAATCCTACCTTTCCCCCTCCATTATGCTTAAATGAAAAATTTCCTGGTATAAATGTCAAGGCTAGTCCTCAGTTCAGAGGAAATTCCGAAGAAAGAAACCCCTAGCCCCACTCTCTTTTAGACCAACCCCCAACCCTAAATGAAAATGGTGGTGGTGGGGGATAAAAATCTGCTGTACATAGATCCTCATTATTAATACAAATGAAGCCCAGTGCTGATTAGATAAAGTTTCCCGCCCCCTCGGGCTATTCCACTTTGTGGGGGACATTCCCATTTACTCCTCTTGGAACCTGAAGTGGTGTCCTCTAGTCAAAGTTTCACCCTTTGAAGCAGACAGCCAGAAGAGTTTCTCGGGAAGCCTCCTCCTCTTCTTCTCTCATGATGACTCTTGGCAACCTTGGGAGGAATCCAATGCACATGTGCCCCGATGGACTTCATGCAAAGGCTGAGCATTGTTGTCTGCCCCCCCCCCCACCGTCGCTAATCTCTCTGACAAGCATTCGAATGGAATCTTCTCAAGGGCCCTTTGATAATGCTGTGCTCAGTGGTTTTGAAGAGATCCAGGCTCCCTGGGGGCTAAAACCTCCTCACCAGCCTTCTTCCATCCCCCTTCCCTTTAGCCCTGGCCAAATCTGCTGTGGCCAGATCAGTTCCAAACACCACCAGCTCTCCTGCCAACTGGAGACACAGCAAAGGAAGCCCTTGAGGGCTGCCAGGCCACACTGCGGGTAGGGCGCTAGGGCCTTCCCACCCACCCTGCCAGGTGGGCTCAGCCCAGGTGGGGAGAGGTGCCCATGAGTCCTGGGCCCATGCTCCCCCCTCAGATCTGACCATCACAGGAGCTGCCATGGTCTGTTGCTCCAGCACGGTGCTGTCCTCAGTAGTTGTGGGGATCTCCCCATCCTCTACGCTCATCACGTGGGTGGTGCAGGAGGTTGAGGAAGAAAAGGAGTCCTAACAATTTTGTCAGGTTCCTGGTTGAATCAGTCCTCAATGCCAGTCAGTTTATGGAAAGCTAACTTTATTGAGACAGTTGATAGATACCATCCTGGATACATCTATTGTTAGGACTAAAGGTGAACCCGCGAAGGTTACAGATATAGTGCGTTCAAACAAAAGCAAAAAAGATCAAGACCCAATCACCCCATAGTATTTACCCGCCAGAACAGTCAACTACCCCCACCCCCGGGCACATAGCCTCTACCTAACAAGAACATAGAATAACAGACATTTGAGAAGCCGGGACATTTGCCTCCACTAAGGTGACAAGCCCTGGGTACATCAAAGGGAGGGGAGCCTCCTCCCTCAATGGCAGGTGAATTGTAAAATTCACAGAGAGCGTGAAAGAAAGCTCCTGGCAAACGTCGAGCCATATACACCAATGCTACAAGGAGGAGGCAACTTAGGAATACAGCAAAGACATTTGCACATAGTACTCCTGCTGTGCACTGAGGTGCACAGGCCAAGTACCAGCGAGATCACCCTGAGGTGCTCAGAACAACACAGTCTCCATATGAGCAAAACAATCCAGGAACACAAGTAGAGAGGCCATCACTTTCATGGAAGGTGGCAGGAGTTGACTTAACAGACGACTGCTTCTTACATTGACAGTTCTCTGTGGCCTGCTCCAGAGTGAGCTCACCAAGCAGCCTAGCACCTGAGGGCAGAACCACCCATGTGCTTTACAGAGAGATCCTTCAGTAGAGAGAAGCAAGAGAGTACCAGAAAAACATCTACTTCTGCTTCATTGACTATGCTAAAGCCTTTGACTGTGTGGATCACAACAAACTATGGCAGGTCCTTAAAGAGATGGGAGTACCAGACCACCTCACTTCATTTATTTATTTATTTATTTTTCACATTTATATCCCGCCCTCCCCAGTGGGCTCAGGGCGGCTACTTACACTACAATCTTTTCCATTAGAATTACTACAACAAATGTCACATTTCAAATTTCACATCTTCTGGATTTACGGAACTTAAATACTGTAGCGAAGCACAGGTAGCCGGCTAGTCAAATATAATGGCCGACTAAGTGAAGATGTTTATAGTGTGTGGGAGGAGGGAGGAGGCAGGCTCTCGGCGCCATTCTAAGCAGAGGTCTGGCTTTTAAAGTCAATTTAGGTCAACTGGCTTAGAAGGGTGCTCAGGCTTTCCCAGCAAGGCCTTCTTTCTCCATGACTAAACATTGCAATGGACAAGTCACTGTGTTGTACATATTAGATTCCATGTCAAAAATGAAGTCAAATGAGGAGGGAGATCTATGTTTTATTTCAATTAACAAGAAAACAGTTGGATCAAATAGTCCATCCAAAATTGACTACTTTGTTCTCAGCATATTCAGGAGATATGCTTCAATTAACAGGAAAAACCATTGGACCCAATAACTCATCAACAATTGACAACTTTCTTCTTTTTCTTCTTCATCTCCTTCTTCTTCTTCTTTAACATATTCTGAAATACATGATATTTTATACATGGACTGACATCATCAAGAAAACAATATTCAAAAAGCATAATTGGTTACAAAAGACAGTGGTCATTTGAGTAATAATCCTCTGATTGGCCAGATGTAAAAAGAGATGTACCTACGTAAATCTAAGTGTTTACTTAACCTAACCTAAATGATAATGGGCAAGGATTCTTCATATCCCAAACAAAAGTATTTTTTACTGATACGAGACTAAAATCTTCTCTTACCCAGACATTGCAAGGTTTTGCCCTTAAGAACTACAGAATCATGAACTTTGTACTTAATCTATTAACAATATCAGACCTACAAGAGGAAAGCCTTCTATATAACAGGCCTTTCTAACATCCTAATAAAATATTACTTAAAAGAGAAATCCATAAAACCAGGAAAAATATTAATATGAACAATCAAGAAGAAAAAAACCTATATAAAAATCTTTATATTCCCATTCATACTACAACTGAGCTGATCTCAGCTGGGATGTCATTATAAACATTAGGAAGAAGGACGGGTGACCGATACTCTAAACTTCCAGATGTCTTATGGGTTCAGTGTCATTGCATCTAGGGTTCTTCTTCAGATACAGTGAAATGGGAATTTCCAGTCCATACACATAGGTACAGAGTGAACTAAGGAGTTAAGCGCTGCATGAAGCAAATTTTTAAAACACTAAAGGAACTGAATGACAAAATCTTTCCCTGCAAAGGGATTACTATCTCTCACTCTCAGACTGACTTTCCTCACAGGATTGTTGTCAGGATAAAGCAGGACAAGTGAGTTTGGCTGCACTTTGCCTGAGCTATTTGGAAGAAGGCCAGAATAAAAAAAAAGGCATGAATACTTCTTTGCAGTTTACCTCCTTCCCAGTTGTGGAGCACTGTGGGAGTGGTCTGGATTATCTTGCCTTTCTGTGGAGGTGGACTAGGTGAGGTCTCTCCCCCCCCCCCCCGCAGCTCTGCAGTTCCATGTGCTTGCATTATTTCTTAGGACATTAAGAACAGGAGAGCTTATTGGAAAAAATTCAACTAATTATCAGAGGCTAGGAAAAGCATATGCTTTGTTGAAGTCCCCTATGAACTTAACAATGAAAGGTTAATATATTTTCTGGAAGTGAAATGTGTTCAGCCAGGCATGGGCTAACACCTAAGCTCATGAATACAGAGCCACTGATGTCTTCCGCTGGAATTTGATGCTGCTCTGGCTGAGCTCCCCAAAAAGATATATTTGGAACTGTCTAAGCTGCGTCCAAGACCGAGGAAGCATTGCTGAAATATAAGCAAATAATCTGGATTGCTGAATATGGAAAATAGGTATTAAATCAGAGGGGGAGAATAATATGGTGTTAATTGTCATGAAAGATGACCTGTCAACTAGATCTGGAATATTCATCTCCTGACCAGGCTCATCTGTGCTCTATTCTGTCCCCACCATGGAGCAGATGGTTTTACCTGATGCAAAGCAAGGAGGCTTCTGAATTCTTCCCATGTAGGCAGGGGCTGTCAGTGATTCCAGGGCCCTGGTCAAAAGTCCAGGATGAGAGTCCAGGGTCACTTCCAATGCTGCGTCACACACCCCTGCCATGCCAACCCCTCCCCCACCAAAGCGACACTGTGCAAGGTGGGCAGGAGCAGCCGATGGTGCTGGAAACCGGCTGAGGGTGGGTACAAACAATGGGGGTGGGAGTCTTTTCTTCCCCCTCTTGTTGAGGGTCAGGGCTGGGAACCACTGGGACCCCACCACCATGAGGCCAGGAACAGCTACCCTTGTTGTTGTTTCATGGTTAAGAAAGCCCCAGTACATAGGGGCCACCTCACTACATATTGTCAAGTCCTTGTGTTTGTTGGAGGATAGTTCTTGGCTTGGAAAGTTCTGGGCTTGGGAGGTTCTTGGAAATCTGGGTGTGGTGCCTGGGAAGGGTGGGATTGGGGAAGAAGAGGGAAATCAGTGGGGATGCAATGCCATAGAGTCAATTCTCTCAAACTTCTGTTTCCTCCCGGGGGGGGGGGTTGAAGTGTGCAGATCAGCAGTAATTCCAAGAGAACTCCGGGCCCCAGCTAGAGACTAGTAGCCCTATAGGTGGATGATTCAAGGGCTTCACATTAGAGGTGTGACGGGAGTTTTGTGCTCCCAGATGCACACTGGCCCCTTTCAGCTCACAAATGAATGCAGTTATGCACACATTGCTGACTGACTAAACCCTCCCCCCCCCACCAAACAAGGAACAAAAAATGAACAGAGAGTGATCAGACTTCCCAACCAGGCTGAGCTCGCACCAGGGGAGTTCGGGTATCTGGAAATGCGGGATGAAAGTGCCGAGAGCTGTAAACACCAGTCTTCCCCCAGTGCCTGATCGCTCTGCTTCCAAAGCGGGTAAGAACAGGATGGAGACAACTGGGGCATGGAAGGCAGATGTTGCTGTCTGATCCTGCTCTTTAACTCCACAAAGGTTCTGCAATGATATTGACGCAAACTGCTCCTGTGGCCGCAGCCTGAGATCTCCACTGAAGGGACTACAGGTTGCAGGTATACGGGAGATCAGCTGCCAATGATCCATGGGGCAAGGTGAGTCGGTTTCCCCAGTGGCCCATCCTAATGGGGTGATGCCAGGCTTTGCAGTCTGCTGCTGTTGTTCTAGGTTTGTGATTGGAGGAGCAGCAGCAGTCTGCATTTGCACTGCATTTGCATCTGCACCCTTGAATCCTCCTTAACCCAATTTCTCCCTGCAATCTGTTTATTTATTTATCTATTTATTTATTCAATTTATACCCCGCCCTCCCCATGAGCAGGCTCACATTGGCTTACATTAGCTGGTACATAAGTACCAATAAAATTCACATAAAATCAGTTGAAATCCAACAATCCTCTGTCACGCGGGATTCTGGGCGTCGCCCGTGGTATTAAATTGTTTTAAGATGTTTTATAGTGTTTTATCGCACTATGTGCCATACTATGTATTATGGTGCTGTACTGCACCCCAAGTTGTAAGCCGCCCTGAGCCCGCGTGCGGGGAGGGTGGGGTATAAATAAAATTAAATAAATAAATAAATAAAATAATCCATTTATTTGTTTCAAAATAACCATTGCTCAGAGGCATGGAATGTCTTCCCAGATCTTCTTGTCCTCCTACTAAAGCCCTGTGGGTGTGACGTCAAAAACAAACAAAACAAACAAAACCCTGCAGTGGCTGAAGTTACAAAAGGTCACATCAAGCATCAACAGCCAGCCCTGGCTGCATCACCCGTGGGATCAGAGAAGGAGTGCTAGCACTGGCAGGTTGATTCAGGCAGCTTTGAAGAAGGCAGGCCGATAATCCCTCTTAGATCCTCTCCAGAGATCAGGCAACCATGAGGAAATGGCACTTCCCACATTTTTGAAATTAATTTTAGAAATTATTTTAGTTAGAATTAGAACACAGGGCAGTTCTGGAACACTAAAGGAATGGAATGGGGGAAACCTGCTCATATTATATGCTGTTTTGTTGGGTCTCTAAATTTACATAAATAAGGGGGCCATTTTGCCAAAGGGAAGCCTTTATTTGAGAGAGAGGGAGGGAGAGGGGGAGAGAGGGGGGGGAGAGAGAGAGCGCTAAAGCCTTTGACCCTGCATTGATATCTCTCCCACTGAAAGCTGTAAGAGTTCAAAGTATTTAACTTTTGCTACCGCCTTCCCTAGGTATTTATTTCTTCCATTTGTCACATTTTACCTTTGAATTGACTGACTTTCATGTGCTCATTATCCCTCATTTGTAAGCTACACACACACAAGGTATTCAGAGAGGGTCTTCCGCTCCTATTTTAAGCTGCAAATGCAGAGATTTCCATTCAATCCAAAACTGGAATCATCTCTAGTCACACCTTTGGAGCCTTCTTCCTCCTGCTCCATTAGAGCTATCATGCTCAGTTTCTCTTTCTCTTTGTGTCAGTGCATTCAACATCCAGAAGAAAAGGTATGTGTATGTGAACAGTTGGTTCCCTGCAAAATTGGACACCATATGCTTTCTTCCAAAGCCCACCAGACGAAGGAAAATATTTTCATGGGGTTTGCTGGAATCATAATACTATTGTTAACCCTACATTTTGCACACTAAGGGGAAAGAACCAGTCACATGGCACAAGAAATCTGTATGAAATGCAATACTGACTCAGCCATGAAAGCATCTGTGGCGGAACAAGCCTGCTCTGACTGACAGACCCTGTTCTGCCAGCCCCTTCCTTGGCTTGTGTGAATTCCTGGAGGGGGCTATTCCACTTCCTTCCAGTAGGGTACCGCTGCCACCACTGTCCTGTTGGGGTCTTCTCTTGCCAGGAAAGACAGACTCCTGATTCCCTCTTCTCGAACTGAGGCTCTTCCTCTGGTCTCCTGCTATCTAGCTCCTGTTTACCACAGAGACCAAATTCCTTCTTTGGGGCCCCCCTGAAGGATTGGCAACAGGTGCCTTGACTGCTTGCTTTCCCCCTTCCTGGGACTCACCTCTTATAGGAGCGTGGTCTAAGGCAGCTGGGGGGAACTATGTGTTCCAGAGAACACTACCTGCTTCAGAAAGTAAAATATTTATTAAAACAAGAAAAAGGTTACAAGCATACTCTTAGCCCAGCACCAGGTCAGGAGCCAGAAGGACAAATAACAGTTGGTCATAATCGCATCCTTCTTTCCCTGGTTCTAAACTTACTCTACTAGATGTTGCAGTAGAGTGGGCAATCTCAAGATTGTTGTTGTTCAGTCGCACAGTCGAGTCCGACTCTTCGCGACCCCATGGACCATCTCCCGCCAGGCCCTCCTGTCTTCCGCAGTCCTCCAAAGTTGGCTCAATTTCATGTTCGTTGCATCGATGACACTGTCTAACCATCTCATCCTTTGCCATCCCCGTCTTCTTTGACCTTCAATCTTTCCCAGCATCAGGGTCTACTCCAGTGAGTGCTCCCTTCTCATTTGGTGGCCAAAGTATTTGAGCTTCAGTTTCATTATCTGGCCTTCCAGGGAAAGGTCAGGGTTGATTTCTTTGAGGATTGACTTTGTTCTTCTTGCAGTCCAAGGGACTCTCAAGAGTCTTCTCCAGCACCATAGTTCAAAAGAATCTATTCTTCGGCGCTCGGCCTTCCTTATCGTCCAACTCTCGCAGCCATACATGACTACTGGGAATACCATTGCTTTGACCATGCGGACTTTTGTTGGCAGGGTGATGTCTCTACTTTTTATCATGCTGTTTAGGTTCGCCATCGCTTTCCTCCCAAGGAGCAGGCGTCTTTTAATTTCATGGCTGCAGTCACAGTCTGCGGTGATCTGGGATCCCGGGAGCCATGTACCTGATGTTATCTGCAGGTCGTCTTGAAGAAACAGGCTCTGAAGAACTGCTCTTCCAAAAGCAGCATCAGTTTTAGCACAGTGCATCACCACCAGGAACTTCTCAAAGGCTGAAGTCAGTGAACCAATAGCAGACCTGCAGAGATATGTCACCAAGTATCTGGAGAAAGTGGCAGAATCAGGAGCCATAATGACCCTTTCACAGTACTAGCTTGCTTGATACGTTCGCATCAAACTTTAAAGCCAGGCATCTTTCCCGGCATTTGAAAGACATGTTTGCACTCACTGGAGAAAACCCTGATGCTGGGAAAGATTGAAGGTCAAAGAAGACGGGGACGGCAAAGGATGAGATGGTTAGACAGTGTCATTTGGGATTGGAATGTATACTGATCTTTTCCAATCCTGTGGCCACTGTTGCGTTTTCCAAATTTGCTGGCAAATGGAGTGCAGCACTTTAACAGCATCATCTTCTAAGACTTTGAATAGCTCAGCTGGAATACCATCACCTCCACTAGCTTTGTTGTTAGCAATGCTTTCTAAGGCCCATTTAACTTCACATTCCAGGATGTCTGGCTCAAGGTCAGTGATTATACCGTCGTGTTTGTCAAGGACATTGAGGTCTTTCTTGTATAGTTCTTCTGTGTATTCTTGCCATCTTTTCCTAATCTCTTCTGCTTCTGTTAGGTCCCTACCGTTTTTGTCCTTTATCATGGCCAGCTTTGCATGGAACGCTCCCTTGATTTCTCCAATTTTCTTGAAGAGATCTCTAGTCCTTCCCATTCTATTGTTTTCTTCTATTACTTTGCACTGTTCATTCAGGAAGGCCTCCTTATCTCTCCTTGCTGTTCTCTGGAAATCTGCGTTCAGTTGGGTAAATCTTTCCTTTTCGCCTTTGCCTTTCGCTTTCCTTCTTTCCTCTGCTATTTGTAAAGCCTCATCAGAAAGCCATTTTGCTTTCTTGCATTTCTTTTTCTTTGGTATGGTGGTGATTGCTGCCTCCTGTACGATGTCACGAACCTCTGTCCATAGTTCTTCAGGCACTCTATCTATCAAATCCAGACCCTTGAATCTATTCTTCACCTCTACTGTATATTCATCAGGGATGTGATCTAGGTCAAACCTGAATGGCCTCGTGGTTTTCCCAATTTTCTTCAGTTTAAGTCTGAATTTTGCAATGAGTAGCTCATGATCTGAACCACAGTCAGCTCCAGGTCTTATTTTTACTGACTGGATAGAGCTTCTCCATCTTTGACTGCAAATTATATAGTCATTTCGGTGTTGCCCATCTGGTGATGTCCATGTGTAGAGTCGCCTCTTAGGTTGTTGGAAAAGGGTGTTCGCTATGACCAGTGTGTTCTCTTGACAAAACTCTGTTAACCTTTGCCCTGCTTCATTTTGTTTTCCAAGGCCAAACTTGTCTGTTATTCTAGTTACCTTTTGACTTCCTACTTTAGCATTCCAGATTAGAAAGTTACAAAAGGTTCTAAAGATGTTTCATTCTCGAGGCTCTCTGCAGCCAGCAGGCCAGACCTCACGGCCATGATGGCTCCTGGCCTGCAGGAAAGAGCTCAGCAGTCTGTCCTCCCTCCTGGCAGCAAGCCCTTTTATTAAACCTCTGGCTCCACCCATCCTACATCACTCCACCCCCCTTTGTCCTGGTCTGCCCAGGTCACCCAAGTGGAACCTGGGCGTCAGCTGAAGCTGCCATAGGGTGGAATGTGTGGGGTGCTCTCTCTCTGCTCTCCTCTTCCCATCCCTATTGCCTCCTCAGCCTGGCTCTGTTATCTGTCTGGTGTCCTTGAAGGCTTGGCTCGGTGGGATCCTCTTCTCCCGCTGGGAATGTAACTGCTGTCTGTTTGCCCGTGTTTGCAGGTGCCTGCTTATTGGCTTTACTGTATCAGGGGGTCTAGTTTGAAGGAGGTATATCTTTACGTGTTAGCTTTCATCCCACCATTCCTGACACTAGAGTTCATCATGTCCTAAGTACTAACTCTCAATAAACTGAAACGTCTGAAGGAATGTTGTTGACTGTTTGCCTGAGAAGCCTGACAGAGTGTAAGGAATCTATTGTTCCCTCTACCCGTATCTCTTCAAAAGATGAGCGGAGAAGAGGAGCCAGTGGTACTGGTGACTACTGACCAGTGGTACTGGTGACTACTAACCCACGACGATGACTCCAGTGACTACTCCAGTCACCACCCTCCCTCTGGTCACCATTCCCCTGACACAGGTGCCGGTGTCGGGCGCAGAGGGTGGAGTAATTCCTTGGTTGTACGGGGACATGCTTCGGCCTAAGCGATGGGGCATATTCAAAGCCGAAACCCAGGAATCATGGATCCTGACCTCGGCCACCTGGAGTGGGAGCCACTATGATTACAGACCCCCACAGGGGCCTCCCCATTGGGATCTAACCGAGGAGAGCGATTGGGAGGAATGGTTTGCCAGGATCAAGCTATCCCAAGCCAAGATGACCCGCCTGCTGAAAGACACATTGCTGGATATCCCGCGGCTAGTTGCCCAGGTAGTGCAAGGGGAGGTGCGGTTTCTCTGCCAAGAGCTCCCTGTTGTGCTGCCACCACCAACTGCTGCCACCTCCACCTCCCAATCAGCTGCCGGGGGAGCCAACTCCTGCACCCAGGCCACAGGAGGGGCCCCCAAGGGAACACCAGCTGAAGGAGCTGTTGGAAGCTACGTTCAACGGTACTCCAGATAAGCTGGCCTTCTTTGTGGTGTAAGTGGCGAAGTTCATGCAGTACTGGGGCCAGCTGTTCCCATCCGAAGAGTGGAGGGTGGCTTACATCGCCTCAAAGCTGAGGGAGGGAGCAGCAGACTGGTATGTCAGCCTCCACAATGCCCAGGGACCGGAGCTGCAGGAGGTGTATGCCTTCATGTGGGCCCTCTGGGTGCAGTACGAAGACCCAATGGAAGAAATCAAGGCACACAACCACCTGTGCACCCTGAAGCAAGGGTGGAAGACCATGTGAGAGTACTCCGAGGAGTTCAACAGGTATGCAGCTAAGATCCAGGGGTGGCCTGATGGGGTGCTGGCTGAGCACTATCGATTGGGGCTGAGCCCTCAACTAAGGGAGACCATCTTACACAGTGTGCATCCAATCTCTCTAACTGCTTGGATGCGGGAGGCTGAGGACACCAAGAGTTGCCTGCAGATGATCCGGATTGATAACACAGCCACCTATCCAAGAGGGAGAACCCCAGGGCCAAAGCCCAAACCAGCCAAGCCCAAAGAAGGGGTGCAGGAGCAGCGTATGAAGCAAGGTCTCTGTCTCAGATGTGGAGGAGGTGGCCACTACGCTGCATCCTGCCAGTCAATGAAGTACACGCTTTCAGGAAGGTTTTACTTTTATTGAAAAGCCATAGATGCGATAACAGGAACACTGTTAGGAATGGTGGGCTACATGTGCGCATAATAGGATATAGGGCATTCATATGTGCCCCCCCAAGCAATAACCAATTCGGTGGGCTCCCGCGTGCGGGAGACTGCTGGTCCCTCTAATGGTTGCGAAGCTAGGAATGGAGAATCTCCCACGGACGATAGACACCACAATCTCCACCGGTACAACTTCAAAGATAAGCGTTGCAGCTCAGAAGCAATTAAGCACAATTAAGCGCATGGAAAGGAATGCAAGGCAATTAGAAAACAACTTCACACTCATGGCAGCGTAGCTGACAGGCACGTAGATAGAGAATGAGAGATTCTTAACAGAATCTAAGGTTCCACAGCCAACAACTGAGTACACACTTATTGGAACATCCTTACATCCCCTAGATCTAGATATGTCTTCAAACTGGCGAGAGCCAGTTTGGTGTAGTGGTTAAGTGCACGGACTCTAATCTGGGAGAACCGGGTTTGATTTCCTACTCCTCCACTTGCACCTGGCTGGATGACCTTGGGCAAGCCGTAGCTCTGATAAGGAGCTGTTCTTGAAAAAGAGCAGTTTCCGTCAGAGCTCTCTCAGCCCCACCCACCTCACAGGGTGTCTGTTGTGGGGAGGGGGAGGGAAAGGAGTTTGTAAGCCGCTCTGAGACACCTTTCGGTAGTGAAGGGCAGGGTATAAATCCAATCTCTTCTCTTCTTCTCTTCTTCACGCTTGCTAGGTTGAATGTTTTTCCAACTGTAGAGCTAAGTGGCCATTTTGCTAAAATACAGTACTCAAATAGATTGTGTGATTGTGGATCAGGTGCAATAGAGACCTTAGATCATCTTATGTTATTTTGCCACCAGTGGATTGACCCCAGATCCTGTTGGATTACTCCTATTTTACAAATACATCACCTCCCTATGGAACCCTGGGTGATAACCATACTGCTAGCAGATGAGGACCCTGAAACAACTCACTTGGTGGCAAAATATCTTTTGATAGTGTTATTTTTAAAGCGGCTTTGAAATGTTATAAGTAGTTTTATGTATATAATTTAAAAATTTTAAAACTAATTTCCATAATATCATGGGATTTTATAGAATCCATTGAAGTTTATAAAATGCGGTCTGATAATACTGTTCGAGAGTATGTTTACTAGCTTTTATTGTAAAGATGTTTGGTCTAAATTATCTTGTAATTATATGCAATGCATTTTATAGTTTCTGTTTGTATGTTTGCTTAAGACCTCGGGTCAATGAAGCTAATAAATAAAATGGAATGGGAACACAGCAGCAAAGATGAGGACAAGCCAGCGGGAAAAGGCCAGGACCTGCTGTGAGTAGTGCGGAGCAGCAGGTCCCAACCCAAGTGGCGCCGAAGATGGTGAGCAACTATCCCCCCTCTTCTTTGTGACTGTGACTGTGATGAATCCAGAATTGGGAACCCAGGTGCGGGTGAGGGCCTAAATAGACTTGGGGTGTGCCAGGGACTTAATTAATCCCTCCCTGGTTACAGGGTTAGGGGCTCCAGTAGTTAAGTTCCCTGAACCCATTATATTCACCCAGATGGACGGTTCAGCCATGAAAGAGCCGTGTAAATTCAAAATGGTCCAGCTGCGGATGGGGGTGGGGAATCACTGGGAGCACTGACCCTTTGTCATCACCCCGCCTCCTGGTTCCTGCTAGTGCTGGGGAGTCCATGGTTACCCAACCACAATCCGTAAATTGTCTGGGATGAGGAGAGGGTCTGGTTCATTGCTTCAAAGTGCCAGGCACATTTGTGGGAGGAAAATTGGGGTCAGGCACCTCTGGAGGAACCTCTACGAGCCTGTTTGGTGCAGGAGGAGCTCTCCTTCATATCCCCCGAATACAGAGTCCTGGTCAAGGTATTCGAGGAGGAGGAAGCAGATGAGTTGCCCCCCCCCATAATTCTGACTGTACTATTGAAATACTCCCCAGGCAGAAATTACCCAAGGGCAAACTATATGCCATGAGCTCAGGAGAGAAAATTGAGCTGCGGAAGTTTATTGACAAGAAACTGGTCTGGGGTTTCATTTGACCAGCCTATAAGACTGCATTTAATACTCTGCTGGGGCAGTTCGAGTATTGAATTATGCTTTTTTGTCTCCAGGGGGCCCCTGGGGTATTCATGAACTTGATCAATGAAGTGTTACACAAGCATCTGTTCAGGGGGGGCCTTGTTTATCTAGATGACATTTTATTATATTCCCCTGATAAAAAGTCACACACAAAGTTGGTGCAGGAAGTACTACAGACACTCTATGACCACAAATGTTTTGCCAAACTATCCAGGTGTGAATTCAATCAGCCTGAGGTGGATTTTCTGGGCTACCACATCTCCCCCCGCCAAAGTCAAAGACATCCTGGGGTAGGAGGCTCCTTGAACTTGCTGCCAGCTCCAATCCTTTTTAGGATTCGCGAATTTCTATAGAACCTTTCTCTCAAATTTTGGCCAGGTTAGCCTGCCCCTAACAGACCTTCTAAAGACCAAAGGGTGGGGTCCTGAAAGCACCAAGCCTGGGGCACACTTACTGAGGAATGCCAAGTGGCTTTTGTGCACCTAAAGTCCTTGTTCACTTCAGAACCAGTGTTGGCCCACCCAGACGAAAATAAAAGATTCATCATGCAGGTCAACGCATTGGATGTGGACATGGGGGGGCATCCTCCAAGGGGGGGATGGGAAACTGCACCCCCCTGGGGTATGTCTCTCATAAATTTAATGTCACTGAGCCCAACTGGTCAGTGTGGGACAAGGAGGTGGGGGCCATTAGACTGGCATTTGCAACCTGGAGACATTGGCTGGAGGGCGCCAGAGTGCCTTTTGAGGTCTGGACTGACCATAAGAACCTACAGGTGCTTTGCACTCTGAGGAACCTGAATGTCAAACAGCTAGGCTGGGCAGATTTCTTCTCTAAGTTCAACTTCACTCTGCACCATTTCCCGGGCAAATCTGACTCTCTTGCTGATGCACTATCGCACCTCCCACAACATGACAGTCAGAGGGAGGCAATCCTTGACTCAATGTTCACTCCCTCCCAACTGGGCGGGGCGGTCACCACACACAGCCAGGCATCGGCTTCCAAAGGGGAGTGCTCGGAATGCTGGGAACTGAAGTTCGCTTCAGCATTCTCAGAAGGAGACCGGGGGGAGGTGGAGGCTGATGGGATGATAGAGCAATGGGACAACGGTCACTGGTACAAAGAGCATAGACTGTTCATTCCTACTTCTCTCAGGGGGGAGGTCATGCAAGCAGCACACAGCTCCAAACTGGCTGGACACCTTGGCTACGTGAAAACTTTGCATTTACTGCAACGCCAGTTCTAGTGGCCAAGCATGTGCAAAGACATTTCCCTGTTTGTTCAGTCATGCCAAACTTGTATAATGCGCAAGCCTCGGCCTGGAAAACCTCCAGGATCATTACAATCACTACCCACCCTTAGTCGGCCCTGGGAGGTGATCTCCATGGATTTTATCATGGACCTTCCCCCTAGTAGGGGGGAAACGGTCATATGGGTGGTGGTGGACCTGTTTTCGAAACAGGCATACTTCGTTCCATTCAGCAAAGTGACCAAGGCTCATTCTCTAGCTAAAGCATTCCCAGCATATCATCTGGCTTCACACACACACCCGTAAAACAATTTTGGATTGGGGATCCCAGTTCGTTGCCAAGTTCTGGGAAGAACTTCTAAGGGTGCTAGGGGTGGAATGGGCCCTCAGCAGTGCTTACCACCCCGAGACAGATGGCCAAACCAAACGGGTGAATCAAACCCTGGAGCAGTTCTTAAGAAGTTTTACAAACTATGAACAAGATAACTGGGTTGAGTTGTTGCCATTTGCCGAGTACTGCTACAACAATCCCCTCCATTCCGCCATGGGGGTTTCTCTGTTTAAAGCTGTGCATGGATATGAGGGAGTGCCTCTGCCTTTTTTGACTGATGAATGGGAGCAGAAGGGGAGAGGTGGCGGATTGGTGCAAGGGCATTCGTTCCACCTGGCCCCTGTTGGAAAAGACTCTGGACAAGGCAAAAGCCGCATATAAAATGCAAGCCAATAAGAAACGTACTGTGGGGTGGGAATTACTTCCTGGGGACTCCATTTATGTCTCTACCAAAAATATTAGGGGTTTACAACCCAGCAGGAAGCTGGGGTAGAAGTTTGTGAGTCCCTTTATGGTAGTGCGGAGGAGTAATGATGTGACTGTGGAGTTGGCGTTCCCTAGAACCTAAAACATGTGCATCCTGTTTTTCATCACAGCTTGTAAAAAAAAAAGATCTGGGGCCCAACATATGGTGGCTGTGATGCCCCCGGCCGGTTTCTCTGATGGTGAATGGCGAGCAGCATTATGAAGTTTCCCACATCTTGGATTCGAGGCTGAAGCGGGGCCGGCTGTATTACTTGATTGAATGGGTGGACTTTGGGCCAGAACAGCGGGAGTGGGTGGAGGCTTCTGATGTGACTGTCCCTCGTCTCCTCCAGGAGTTTCATTCTCGGTTCCCTGAGAAACCAGGATGGGGGTAGGGTCCCATTGGGAGTACTGTCCCTTTATCATCACGATGGCTGCCCATTTTCCAATGGTGCTGGGAAGCTCGTGGTTACACACCCATGACCTGAACATACTTTGGGACTAGGGGCTAGTGAACTTTATCTCTTCGAAATGTTCCTCGCATGTCTGGGATGACTCTTGAGGGGGAAGACCTCCTAACGAACCCCTCTGAGCCTGTTTGGCTGCTGAGGAGCTGGATGCCATCCCGGTGGAATACCAGAAACTATCACAGGTCTTTGAAGAAGAGGAGGCTGATGAATTGCCCCCTGATAGACATCCTGACTGTGCCATTGAACTGCTTTCTGAAGCCAAACTACCCAAATGGAAGTTGTATGCCATGAGCCCGATGGAGAAAGTGGAATTGTGCAAATTCATTGATAAGAATTTGGCGCATGGTCTTATCTGACCGCTTCTTCCCCCTTTGCGGCCCCTGTCTTGTTCCAGAAGAAAAAAGATGGGGATTTGCGGTTGTGCATGGATTACCGAGGGCTGAATGCGGTTTCAACTACAAATGCATACTCCCTCCCACTTATGAAAGATCTTTTGGCCGAGGTGGCCAAAGGGAAAATCTTTTCAAAACTTGACTTACGGGATGTTTATTTTCGTATCCGCTTAAAAGCCGGCGACAAATACAAGACTGATTTCAATACCCCTCTGGGGCAGTTTAAGTACCGGGTTATGCCCCTTGGTCTCCAGGGGGCGCCCGGGGTGTTCATGAACCTGATCAATGAAGTCTTCCACAAGCACTTATTCAAGGGGGTGATTGCTTACCTTGATGATATCTTGATTTATTCCCTTGATAAGCCCGCGCATGTGAAGCTAGTGCGGGAGGTTCTCCAAATGTTGCACAAACACAAACTGTTTGCAAAACTCCCTAAGTGTGAGTTTCACAGATCTGAAATTGACTTCCTGGGTTACCACATTTCACAAAAGGGGCTAGAAATGGATCCGGCCAAAGTGCGCAACATGGTGGGGTGGGAGGCGCCAAGGACCAGAAGGCAATTACAAGCATTCCTCGGTTTTGCCAATTTTTACCAGTCCTTTCTCCCTAACTTTTCCCAGGTGAGTTTACCACTCACGGATCTGCTGAGGGCTAAGGGGAAAGGCCCCGAGGCATGGACAAATGAGCACTTGGCCCGAGGCATGGCTTGTGTGGACAAATGACTGTCAGGAGGTATTCAAGTGCCTTAAAGATCTGTTTACACCTGGACCGGTGTTAGCCCACCCAAACAAACTTAAAAAGTTTATTGTGTAAGTCGATGCTTCTGACATTGCGATGGGGGGGGGTGATCCTTCAGGGGGAGAGGATGGGAAACTCCACCCCTTGGCATATGTTTCCCGGAAGTTCAATGACACTGAGAGTAACTGGCCGGTTTGGGATAAGGATGTGGGGGCCATCAAGCTAGCGCTTTCTACCTGGTGCCACTGGTTGGAAGGGGCGCAGGTCCCTTTTGAGGTGTGGACTGATCACAAGAACATGGAAGTTATGCGCACTCCACGCAATCTGAATGCCAAACAACTCCGCTGGGCTGACTTCTTTTCCAAGTTTAATTTCACGTTACACCATTTCCCCAGGAAAGCGAACTCTGGCCGCTGCTTTTTCCAGCCTCCTGCAACATGACAGCAAGCAGGTGGGGGTGCTTGACTCCATGTTCATCCCTACACAGTTGGGAGGGGTTGTAGTGACATGCAGCCAAGCCTCGGCTCCTTCTGCCTCTATGTCTGGATGGGAGGGGAAATTCGCCTCCACCCTCTCTGAGGTGGACTATCTGGAACTCAGCAAGGAGGGGGAGGCAGTGGAGCACCGAAACGGATGTTGGTACAAGGATTCCAAATTATTCATTCCCCTGGTGCTGCTTGGGGAAATTATGTCTGTTGTTCATGGCAACAAACTGTCCGGCCATTTGGGGTTTGTCAAATCCCTTCATCTCCTCCAACGACAATTTTGGTGGCCTAGAATGAGAAAAGACTTATCACTTTTTGTTCAATCATGCCAGACCTGGGTAAACCTCCAGGGTTGTTACAACCTCTGCCTACCCCTGGATGGTCCTGGAAGGTAATTTCTATGGGTTTTATTACTGACTTGCCACCTAGCAAGGGAAAAATTGTCATTTGGGTGGTTGTGGATTTGTTTTCCAAACAAGCACATTTTGTGCCATTTAAAGTCCTTCCTACAGCCCGCATCTTGGCCAAGGTGTTTATTCAGCACGTTTTCCACCTGCATACGCTGCCCCGGAAGATTATCTCTGACCGGGGGTCCCAATTTGTCTCCAAGTTCTGGGGGGAGCTCATATCCCTCTGGGAGTCGAAAGAGGCTTCAGTAGCGCCTATCACCCCGAGACTGACGGCCAGACGGAAAGGGTTAATCAAGCCTTGGAACAGTACCACGGCTGTTTCATAAACTACCAGCAAGATGATTGGGAGGGTCTCCTCCCTTTGGCTGAATTTTGTTACAGCAATGCTTATCACTCATCGACTGGTATTTCCCTGTACATGGCTGTGTATGGTTATGAGGCACCTCCCCTCCCGTTTCTGTCGGAGGGGCCTCTCCCGGCTGGGGAGGTGGGCGAATGGTGTCAGCATTTAAAAGATGTGTGGCCCCTCCTTTGCAAGACATTGGACTTGGCTTAACTAGCCTATAAGTCCCAGGCCAATAAGAAACGGTCTGAGGCATGGGGTGTGAAGCCTGGCGATTCTGTGTACATTTCCACCAAAAACATCAGGAACCTATGGCCCAGCCGTGAATTGGGGTGGAAGTTTATTGGACCTTTTAAGGTCCTCCACAAGATAAATGATGTTGCTGTGGAGGTGGACTTGCCTAAAAATTTAAGGCACTTACATGCTGTTTTCCATTTCAGCCTTCTCCGTCGTGATCCTGGGACTAATGCTTGGTGACCGCAAAATGCATGCCCACCCCCCCATTATTGTTGAAGGCAAAAAAAATCACGAAGTTGCTGATATTTTGGCCTCTAAGCTTAGGCGCAATAAACTGTACTATTTGATTGAATGGGTGGATTTCGGTCCACAACACAAGGAGTGGGTGTCAGCAGACCATGTTTCTGCTCCTCGCCTTATTGAGCGTTTCCATCACTGCTTTCAGGACAAGCCGGGGGGCAGGTCTTTGGAGGGGCAGGATGTCAAGTAGCCCTGTCATGGTGTTGGAATGTGAGGGGGTTATTATCTCCCTCCCGTTCTCAGGGCTTCTCTGCCTAGCGCTCCCGCTATCTGCACATTGGCCTTGAAGATGCTTTTCTGTAATTCCCCAGGTGTGGGAACTGTAACTGCTTTAGGTGCAAAATTGCTTGCTGGCTGGCAGGGCCTGTGAGCGCGAGAGAGAAAACTTCATTGGCTTCGCAGGTGGGGGGGCTGTTTGAATATTCTATAAGTTAGTGGCCATGCAAGGGCCCCGACACTGAGATGTGAGCTGATCACTTGGTCTATTTACTTCATGCTGAGCAGCTCCGAACACCTACCAAACCAATTTGTATCGGGTTTCCTCAAAACTGCACATGCACGAAGACACTGCATATTCAAGTTGATTGGCCACTACTGAAGTCACAAAGTCACTTGGAGTCACTTTTATAAACACTGGAAGGCTAAGATTTTATTGAAACACAGTGTTTAATGCTGACTGATTGTTGTGTCCGCTGACCACCACCAGGGGGCCAGCGAATACCCCAGAGCTCGACTCTGGGAGAACACTGGGGGAACCAATGGAACCGTGGCGGGAGATTCAAACCCACCAACGGGACCCAGGGGTGTGTCCCCAGGAGAGTATATAGTTGGCCAGTCGGCCGTTAGTGTTTGTTCTTGTTGTGTACCAATAAAGCGTGCAGTATACCATGCAGCTTTGTGTCCTTCATCCATGCGGCTAACCCACTACACAATACTGATTCATATAATTTGTGACTGTGGCCCTTTCTTACATTCCCAGGGAAATGCCGATTGCCACTTTGGGTTCAGGAAGCAATTTTTCTCCAGGCTGGTTTGGCCCAGGGATCCTGGAGGTTTTTTGTCATCTTCTGGTTGTGGAACAGCAGTCATTGGGTGTGTGGAGGGGGAGGTATTTCTGGATTTCCTGCATTGTGCAGGGGGTTGGACCATGGAGATCCCTTCCAACTCAAATGATTCTATGATTCTATGACTGATTTAATTGCCTATTTAAATAATCGCCTGCTGTGTGGAACAGTTATGCAGCAAAGCTGGGGAGGGGTAGTAGAACTCAGTTTGGCTGTGCGAGACCATCCATGTGCAAGAAGCCAATTGCGCTGTACTGCATGGTTGGGAAAGAATATAGTGAAACAACCTGCCAAACACCCACAAACAGATTGAACAGATTACCAGAAAAATCAGATCTCTGTTTGCAACCAGCAAACAGGTTGAAATTCAAACTGGTTTAAACTTCCCTAACCTGTAGCAATCCCTCCTAGTGAAGGAAGACGGTTCCATCCCTGATTGCAACACCTGGGGCACCGTTGTCCCACTGGGCAGTTAAGGTATTTATACATCTTAAGGTATTTATACATCACGCTTGCTCATGAATCCAGCATCAGTCGAGGCTTGCCTGTGTCTGTCAGTCAGAGGAGCTTCATGCCCTAAATACAGTTGACAGAAAATACCTGGAAGCTTTTTAAAAGACTTGAATGTAAGTTTTATAAATGATCTTTTATAAAAGGCTATCGTTTTTCTTTTCATAAAAACAAAGAGAACAAATAATTTTCTTCTCCCCCCCCCCTCGAGATATATACATATATTCCCCCTGTGGACCATGTATTGACTTTAACTGCTCGCATCTATTTTTGGAACCTTCCAAGAACAGCTATTACTGCCCAATTACTCGGCTTCATTAACTTCCTTAGAGCCTTCCTCTGATGTTGTCTTCCGGCACTGCAGTTTGCTGACTTTGAACATGGAGGTTCCCTTTTCTCACCATATTTAGTAGCCATTGATGGACCTTTCATCCATGAATCTGCCTTAACCCCTTGTTAAAGCCAGTTGTTCTCATGGGCACCACTGTGTCCTCTGGCAGCAAATCCCACAATTCAACTACTCATTAAGTAAAGAAGTACTTCCTTTTGTCTGTCTTGAATCTATTACCCATAAACTTCATTGGGTGCCCTTGAGATATAGTGTTATGGGATGATGAGAAAAGGCTAATGTATTTTTACGCTGTTAGCCAAATCGCCTTATTTTTTAATAAATGTGGGGAATTATGAATATTAAATGGCAATAGGCATTAACTATGGGAACAATAACCTATGTATATGGGAGTTTGTTTACCCAGAGCCCAGAAATAGACACGGATGTCAGATTTATAAAGCAGCTATTTCTTTACTAATTATTCTCACACATACAATATAAAATCAAGCATACACACAAGCAATACAGATCTAGGAACTCAGGTAGAAAGGTACAGAGATGGTTGCTGTAATGATTCCTTGTTTTTTTGTGTGTGTCTCTTTAAAAGTTTAGTTGCATGGCTGTGGTAGGTAGACTACAGTGGTTGAGAGAGGCAAGTGTGGTATGACAGAGAGGGGGAGGGGTTTTGGAAGTGAATCTGGGTGGAGGTTTTGTGCGTCAGTCAGGAGTTGGAGTTACAAGTTAGTTAGTTGAGTTCTGTGTGGAAGCAGTTATAAACTGACAGCTGAGGTGGTTCAGTAAAAAGGGAAAGA